>NW_026591086.1:60378305-60435457 GCF_907164565.1 Psammomys obesus | reverse complement strand
ACACACACACACACACACACACACACACACACACACACACACACACATACAGCTCTGCATATAACCATGATTCCATTAGCAAAACACCCTGACTGAGCTTAATCTACACTAAGCAATTGTTGCATTCAGACTGAGGAAAAGTCCCAGCTCTGATTACAAAAGAAACTCACCAATAATGCAAGCGGGTGGAATATGTGTCTAATAGTCAAAGGCTCGCCTTTACCATGTGGAACAAATCTTGTACCTCTGGATCTAACCAACCAGGTGGCTTCAAAGCCCAAAGTATCAAGTAAACCAAACACACTAGACAAAGAGCTGCTCTTCATAGCCTACTGTGTGCATTTGCTTGCTGTGGGGTTAACTGAAAAAGCCTTTCTGATCTGTAGTGCTTCCTAGGGAGTTTGAGCCTCTCTCTCTCTCTCTCTCTCTCTCTCTCTCTTTCTTTCTCGCTCTCGTTCTCGCTCTCACTCTCTCTCATAAAAGCAAGCAAAGGCTGTGAGAACAAGAATGTTATTTAATACCAAACAACTCTCTAACCAAATGAATGAGGATGACTCATGCACTCATAGTCAGTGAAAAATAAATCTCTCTCTCAAAAACAAAACAAACAAAAACACTACATATCAAAACAATTGAAGCTGAATCTCCAGGGCAGCACATGAGACTGAAATTTTGGTTCTTTCCTTTGGATGCTCAGGTTCAGTACAGCTGAAAAAACAGTGACGTTTAAACTCCACATACGCACACACTGAAGCTATTTAATAACAATTACAGTACCTAACTATCATCGTACTCTAAACTGTTTTATGTGATTTTGCTAATTAATTTTAATAGCTTCTCTGTAACTCCTAATGAATATTTTCAAACAACTCCTATGAAATACACAAATATTTTGGCAAAAACAAAAGAACACACACATAACCTTTGCCATATCTATGTCATCAGTGAAGTTCATACCCAGTGTTTGAAACTGCCATTAAATTAAAATTTTTGGCTCCATTTGCTGCTAAGGTATCAGTTCAAAGCACTCTTGAACTCTAATATAAAGTAATTAAGTCAGTGATAAAAGTTTTAACCCAGCACTCAACATCAAGGCTCTCCATTTACACAAGCACCCTCCAGTTTCATTTCTGGTGCCTCCTTCTTGCTCAAAGGAGGCATCAAAATTAGCTGGAGAATATCAAACTTGCTAGTCTCAGCAAAGAGGCATTCTTTTCCTTATTGATGTATCTAAGGTTCACTTTTAAAATGAACACTCAGAAGTAGTCTCATTCAGATGTTCACCATTTCTACATAACTAAAATTCCATTAAAACTCAAAATTTAATGGAGAATTATCCAAGGATGCGGTTCTTACCTGCATTGGAGCAGATAACATCTTGGGAGTTCCTGCACATCTGGTTGCTGAGTTTTTTGGTCAGGTCACACTTGGTTGGGTGCTGGCAAGCTTCCCCAGACCATCCCACTTCACACTTGCACTTGCCGCAGTGACAAGAACCATGGCCTGAGGGGTCAACAACATGTGGTGAGATTCAGATGGTTTTACCAAGGAAGGGTCTATTCAACAAAAACTCCCCAGGGAGTGTGGCTTCAAAACAGTGCTAGAATAAATTCAAATACATGTAACTGAGAGTGCCTGGTGGTTTGTTATTCTTCAGAGAGAGAGCATTAAGATTTTATTTCAATAGTCAACTTTGATAAGTGTTGGGATCAGTAAGCAGGCACTTCTATGGCCAGCTCCAAGGGACCTGATAGACCGGCTATCAGGCATTTGTAAAGACACCCTGACCACCTGGAATTACCTGCGCATGCCCTTGATCACCCTATAAGAGAACTGGAACCCTCCCCCCTCTCTCTCTTCTCCCTCTTCTGCTCTCTCTCTCTCTTCTCCCTCTTCTGCTCCCTCTCTTTTCTTCTTCCTCTCTGCTCCCTGATTCTCTCTCTCCTCCTCTCTTCTCCTCTCTCTCCCTCTCTCTCTTCCTTTCTCTGTCTCTGCTCCCTTCTTCCCCCTTCCCCTAATAAACCTCCCACGTGGAACCGATCTCGTGGCGTGATTTGTGAACCCGCGTGTAACCCGCATGTAACCTGTACATTCGCACGTTTCCTAACAATAAGTACAAATATTCAAGGAATTTACAAAGACAAGGAGAAAATGAAAAGGAAGTCTAATAGGTGATGGTAAAAAAAAGTCAGCCTTAAAAAATTCTTCCTACTCAGAATTTGGGACAGAAACCTCACAGGAAGTATTTATATTTAACTGTACTTTATAATAACTAAAAACATAATCCCCAAATGAACTCTTACATCACACATCACGATATGGTACACTGGACTGATATTTCTTTTTTGAATACATTAAATATTACGATGGAATTATGATAGACATTAAAGCGAGCATTTTTATTAATGAAATTTGGCTCCATCATCAAAAGAAAAGAGACACACCCTCACAGAATTGTCTCATCCTCCTTGTTTTCAATCATTTTGCCTTTACATGATGCTATTTAAATGGATATGAGCACAGGTTTTACTAAATCTGATTTGAGAAAGCATACCAATGTTTTTGTTGAGTGCACATTAACCGGCCCTAAGTTCAAATCACTTAAAATGCTTAGTCTAAGAATGTACAGATTTCAAACTCAAGCTGATATAATGGAAGTTGCAGAGGTTTTCATTCACCAATAGTTTTCATCTTCTGGTAGTAAGATATGACACTTTCTGACCTTCCTCGACCTTTAACTGGGCCTTGGAAGCTAAGCACAGCTTTGGTCGGTTGTGGGGAGTATGTTCCTATCTACTCAAGATAATAGCACTATGTCTTAATGTTTAAAATCATAGAGCTTATGAAGTGGAAATATTGACCTCATGTAAACAGTCTTTGGATGTAGTGGGAAAGAATCCACAGTGTCATTCAGAATTCACAGCTTGGGGCTGCCCATGTAAATGTTCAGCAGACCCTCAACCTATGACTGGGTGAGGTTTAAAACTTTTCTTCATGGAATCCAGTCTATGTACATTTTTATATTTCTACTGCACTTGTCAAATTAATTGTCCTATTTAACAAAATAATCCTCACAAGAACCCTATTAAAATTCATTTTATTCACATGGTTGGCCATACAGTCTTAGCTAACTTGGTGTCATTTACTAGCATAAGAGATTGTGCCTAGTTGATATCCAGTCTACTTATAAGACTATTAGGCCAAATTCTTGAAATGGACAAGCTTTTATTCAGTTGGTGAATAATCTCAGCATTATATTGACTCTTTAATTACACTAATATGTTAGGTGACCTGAATGTATTGTCTCTTCTTCCAGTTGTGTTTGAGTCATTTTTAATGGATAATCACAATCAAAAATGGTTCATGTCAACAGCAAAGGATATAGAACTTGCTCAGAAGCTAAATAAGTATGGCATCAGTGATTTTTTTTCATTCAAGAATAAAACAAATACATGATTCTTTTACATTCCATGGAACACCAATTATTCAAATTTAAAGTTGTGTCTGTGTGTGTATCAAAAATAGTCAACATTTGAAAGTTTTTCTGAGTCAAAGATTATAAAATTTTAAAAAGGGTATTAAATAGTAAGCTGGAGAGGACAGGAACCCCACAAGGAGAGCAACAGAACAAGAAAATTTGAACACAGGGGTCTTCCCAGAGACTCATACTCCAACCAAGTACCATGCATGGAGATAACCTAGAACCCCTGTGCAGATGTAGTCCATGGCAGTGTAGTGTCCAAGTGGGTTACATAGTAATGGGAAGAGGGACTACCTCTGTCATAATCTGATAGGCCTGTTCTTTGATCACCTCCCCCTGAGGGGAGAACAGCCCTACTAGGCCACAGAAGATGACAATGCAGCCATTCCTGATGTGATCTGACAGACTAAGATCAGAAGGAAAGAGAGGAGGACCTCCCCTATCAGTGGACTTGGGGAGGGGCATGCGCAAAGAAGGGGGAAAGAGGGTGGGACCAGGAGGGGAGGAAGGAGGGACTTATGGGGGGATACAAAGTGAATAAACTGTAATTAATAAAAAAGGGTATTAAAAATAGGGAAAAATAAAGGAAACTTACACAGAATATGGAGAGACAGTCTATGTCAAAATGACCCCATAGATCATCAGTGGAGACAAAGTCATATGAAGTTTGTTTCCCACAGTGGTCCTGGAGACCCAGATTATACGCTAGCATGATCTCTTCTTAACCAACTCTATGCTGAAGACTTATATCCAGGCAAGATCGTGTCTCATTTATAGAAACAAATGTTAAAATTTCATGTATTATTTTGTTCAACCCATAAGGTACAGCATCCACAATCTTGTTTTGTCTCACAGACATGTCACATGATTCTCACAAGAATCTCACAAGATTCTTTTCATATCACATTTCTGAAGCAGAGTGTGACCCCTAATCCAAGTGATCCAGAACCAGGTTGTCTTTTCTCATCTCTAAGGGTGGTTTTAGTTAGCCCATGGCTACACTGAGTCCTATCCAGAAAAGTAGTCTCCAAGCCTCACTCTATGGAAGGGGCATTCTTCTGCTTCTTTTCTAAAACTTCAGTTACCACAACTCTTAAATTCAGTATTTAAATGAGTAATGCAGCAAACTTGAGAACAGGCCCGTTGAACTTCAAGTAAGTTCTAAAGGAGTCAAGGGAAATCAAACACACAAAACAAAAGGTGCCAGAGAAAAGCAGACTCAGTCCCAGCCGATGCAGTGGAGACACTTGGCCATGGTAGAGAGCCAGCCACTGAGAGGAAAGGCAGATGCAGTGGAGTCCTGAGACCTGGGCTGCTTGTGAGCTAACTCTTGGCTTCTACAACAAGACAGAAAGCAAACAGGCTGCTGCCACTAGCTCATCACTTCCTGATGGATTATTTTAGAGGAGCAATTTGAAGGAGCTACAGGTACTGCTAGTGAGCTCCTTAGAAGCCATCAAAGAGCAACACAAAAACTGGATGTTTTCTACATGTACATAAGCTGTTTCCAACTTGTAACAAAAATTATGTCAGTACTAAAAAGATTTGAAAATCAATTATCCATTTGCACACAAATGAAAATTTGTTATACTTTTCTCTATTAAACAAAAGGAGGGTATCAGTTAATTATCTCATATCTAATGATATCTTGTAGAGGAAAGGAATTTCAAGATACACACCACAAGGATCATTTTCAGTAGTGAGCAAGTCCACTACACATAGTCCCAGGATATTAACAACAACTCCTCTATGACTTAGAAGACTCTAAAGAAGTACATCATAAGTACACATGTGACAACGATGAGGAAAGGAACTAAAACAGCACAAAAACTAAGCAGAGACCTGGAGAAATCCTTGGGTGCAAACAGGAAACGTGAGAAAACTGGATGAAATCAGTGAAGTTTGCAATCTACTTTTGTGATTGCATTGTGGCCACATATGATATTGTGTGCAAGAGGGGCTCAACTATGTTTTCTGCTCGTCAGGGAATCTAAAATTATCTCAGAATCCAATGTATGAAAACATGAACACTCTGTATGTAATAGAGCCTAATTTCTAGCTGAGGTTCTTAGAACTAACTTCAACTAACAGGAAAGGTTTATTAGGTAATATATACTACAGTGTATAAATTTGGAGCATATTGATACAAGCTTTATCAAAGGTATTAAGGAGTAGCTGCTGCACATATCTATTTTTTTTGACTAAATTTTAGTTTTTTATATTAATCATACTTTATTCACTTTGTATCCCAGCTGTAATTCCCTCCCTCATTCCCTCCCAATCCCACCCTCCCTCTTTCCTCTACTCCCATGCCCCTTTCCAAGTCCACCAAGAGGGGAGGTCCTCCTTTCCTTCCATCAGACCATATTTTTTTAACTTTTATTAATTACACTTTATTCACTTTGTAACCCTCGAAAACCCCTTCCTCCTCCCCTCCTAATCCCACCTTCTCTCCCCCTTCTTTACGCATGCCCCTCCCCAAGTCCACTGATAGGGGAGGTTCCCCCTCTCCTTCCTTCTGATCTTAGTCTATCAGATCTCATCAGGAGTAGCTGCATTATCCTCTTCTGTGGCCTGGAAAGGCTGCTCCCCCCTCAGGAGAAGGTGATCAAAGAGCAGGCCAATCAGTTTATATCAGAGACAGTTCCTCTTCCCATTACTATAGAACCCAGTTGGCCACTGAACTGCCATGGGCTACATCTGTACAGGGGTTCTAGGTTATCTCCATGCATGGTACTTGGTTGGAGTATGAGTCTCTGGAAAGACCCCTGTGTCCAAATTTTCTGGTTCTGTTGCTCTCCTTGTGGAGTTCCTGTCCTCTCCAGATCTTACTATTTCCCACTTCTTTCATAAGATTCCATGAACTCTGACCAACAGTTGGCCGTAAGTCTCAGCATCTGATTTGATAGTCTGCAGGGCAGAGTCTTTCAGAGGCCCTCTGTGGCAGGTTCCTAACTTGTTTCCTGTTTTCTTCTTCTTCTGATGTCCATCCTCTTTGCCTTTTGGGATGGGGATTGAGCATTTTAGCATCTGATTCTACTGTATCAGTTCTCTTCAGGACTGGTTGCACTGTCCTCCCCTGTGGTATCATGGGCTACATCTGAGTAGAGGTTCTAGGTATATCCATGAATGGTCCTTTGTTGGAGTATCATTGGAAGAAGGAGAAAAAAGGAAATAGGACAGGAGCCTACCACAGAGGGCCTCTGAAAGACTCTACCCAGCAGTGCATAAAAACAGATGCTGAGTCTCATAACCAAACTTTGGGGAGAGTTATGAAAGAAGGGAAAGATAGAAAAATTTGGAAAGGACAGGAGCTCCAAAAGGAGAGCAACAGAAGCAAAATATCTGGGCACAGGGGTCTTTTCTGAGACATACCTAAAATTTAAGCCATCAAAGGATTAGTTTCTGAAGGACATGTTTTAGTGGAACTAAGAACAATTGCCCAATGATAAAAGCCTGCTTGTTTTGGTCTCCTTTAGTCAGTGGCAGTTCTAAATCTTCCTCATAGTAAGGACATTCAGAGTTCTGAAGCATAGTGACTTTTTTGTTGTTGCTGTTGATTTTATACAATGAGTTTCAATTTGTGACTTAGCAGACTAGTGACAAGACTGAGATATCTGTTACCAGGAGGACTTTTTATATAGATAGATATCTATGTCTACAGATGCAGGGTCAGGTGGCGGGTGAAGTTTTTGCAATGACAACTTGGATTTTCTGATAAATATCAAGCACCTCCACAGTCAAGTTACTGTTCACCCTCTTGCATGTGACACAGCCAAAAGGAACAATTTGAGGTCATGCAAATATCCTGCTTCCATCTCGTACTTTCATCTTATCTGTGGCATTATGAAGTCTTACCCACATAATTTGGGATAATTTATTGGCACTTTACCATTTTCTTTATTCCCAACATTAATATCTCTAACCACAGAATTATTTTTTCCCTTCATTTACTTATAAGATTTTTTATTTCTGTGATACTTTGTATATTATTTCTCTTTTCATAGTAGATATGATACTATTAGGCTTACTTAATTACATAATAAGATAAATGAAACAAAATTATTCTTAAAATTCTGCTACCTTTTAACATTAACAAATCTTTCACATTTCTTAGTCTTTTAATTAGTAGATATGTATTTTGCATATATATATATATATATAATATATATGTTCACATTTTTTGCTGTTTGTATCCTGAAAGTAAAATTTCATGGACTTTCAAAGGATCTCTGTCTCTTTTCATTTAAACAGAACTTATTGTGCAGTTATTTTCTCTGTAGTGAAGAATACCTTCCTGAATGGAGGAGGGAGGCTCATCAGACTCAGAAAACTAATGAAATGTACAAGGTCAAGGAAACTCATGAAGGTTACAAGACTCACAAGGAATAACCATGTTACAATCTACAGACCCAAAGAAGCCAAGGAGTGCCCAAGGGAAGATACTTGAATCTCAGTCAGAACAAAAAATAAAATAGACATCTGAAGTAGATGGAGATGGAATTGAGTGGGAGAGGGAGTGGGGAGGATTATGGAGCTGGGGAATCATGTGTGTGGAGAGCAGGGGTGTGGGGAAGGGGTAGACCATGAGAGACAGCACAACTTCGTGAAAGGACATCTCTGGGAGAAGGGAGTCTATCAGGGTGACCCTAACTGAGACTCTAAGGAGCCTGAAGTGACCATCTCCTCTAGCCAGGTGGGACTCCCAGTGGATGAGAGGGTGATACCAACCCATCCATAAAACCTTTGCCCCAAAATGTGTCTCCCCTACAAGAAGTGTAGGAGTAATGGAGCAGAGATTGAGGGAATGGCAAACCAATTGAGACCCACCCCATGTGAGAGAGCCAACCCCGGACACTGTTGCTGATATTCTGCTATGCTTGCAGATAGGAGCCTAGCATAAAAAATAAAGTTGAATAATTAAAAAAATAAAAGACTCACATGGCCTTCCTGTGTCATATGCGTGGTAAGCAGATGCTGAAGGAGACAAAACTGCTTAGAAATTGTGCAAGAGATTTCAGAAACACTGGGAAAGTGTTTCAGAAAGTCTGGGAAAGACTTTCTAGTAATCTTGTTATAATGTTCTTGTGGAATGCATACAATTTACCCTTGTTCATTCAAATGCTGATTTCTCTACCCCACTATCCGGTTTCAATCCAGACATTGTATTGTGATGCTTATTATAAGCATCACCTGTCTCAAGTTTGTGTAAATGTGCAATCATTTGTTCTCTGTATTGCAAATAAAAACAACCAGCCAATGCTGAACAATGGAGAGAATAGAGTGGGGCACACTTGTCTGGAGGGAGAGGAGAAAGAAAGAATGGGAGAAGAGATCCAAGAGGAGAGGACCTGGAAACATCAGGAGAAATGATCCAGACCTAAGATATGACTAAAAAGCAAGTATAGTATGGGAAATATGAACAGGAGGAAGCTATGCATGCTTGGAGGTTTAGGATGGAGTAATTATTGCCCAGCATTGTGCTCTAGGTTAATTAAGTAAATCCTAGTCTCTGTGTGGTGATTTGGGTATACAGCTGGTTTAGAAATAACTGCTGTTTAACTAAAAGATAAATCAATATTAAATATCGGTAATCATCAATGTACTCTTGAGTCATCCATACTCCTGGACATGACCAGAAGCATGCTCTTGTAAGTAATTCATATATTCATTGGCCTACAAGACTGCTTGCATAAAATAGTTTTTATTTTTATGTATACCATTCAGTGACTGTTTCCTGTCTTCCAAGGAGAAGTCAGTAACAAATGTACAACAAAATATAGTCTATGGACTTAATATCAAGATAAGAACACCAAGTGTTCTTTTCAGGTGCCCTACTTCTCAACCCCTCAATAAACAGAGTCAAAATATATGTTTACATATGAAAGCATGTATGCATGTTCAGATTCTGTGTACATTATTCCTCAATACATAAACATACAAACATCAACAAACACATAGATCACATTCTCTCCCATGAAGCCTTCTCTTTATGTTTAAAATACAGATTTTTTTCATACTACTATAAATATCAAACATGTTCAGAATTGGCTCAAAACAGGTCATCTAGAGCAAATGCTTGTTCACAAAACTGTTTTTCCTCCATAAAATGCTATTTTAAAGGTGACTTAAAACTCCCTGTCTCTGTCTTTCTATCTCTCTGTCTTTCTCCTCCACCTCCTGCTCCTCTTCTCTCAGTGTGATCATGGGATTCCTTTGAGATACAATTACATTCATTTGTCACACTTTATATTTCTTTTGAATTCTCCCTACATCCTGGATGATTTGTTTTGTTTTAATTTTACCTGCAGCAAACTTACATTTGTGGGTTACAGCTCAGTAGACTTTGACAAAGAACAGATCTTCATGGCTGCAGTATCTACACAGCAACAGCAGCACTCCATAGAGTGCTTCACGATGTAAAGAAAATCTTCTTCCTGGCAATGGCTAGGCTAGTATATATCTCCATCTCTGTCCTCTGCACTGAGCCTGCTTTTGGGACTGTGTGAGTAGAGCTGCATCCTAAGCAGCTCTCTAGGTTGCCTTTCTTCCACTTGGCAAGACTCTTTTATGCCCATCTTGTGTGCGTGTGAATTACTATTCATGCAGAGCTTTTTTATTTTTAAATTGCTGACTAATATTCCACTGTTTAAAAGAGTTTGTCCACTTACAGGCTGAAAGGAATGTGTGTTGGCTCGAAATTCATAGCAGCTGTCAAAAATAAATAACTGATTTTCACATTTGACTGCAGGTTTTTTAATGGCTATACATTTTTTATTACTTTGGGATGGGACAACAGTATCAAGAAATGGAAGCACAATTGTATTTCAAAAGTCATAAAAGTGTTTCCAAAGTGATACTTTGTAGTGTGTAGGGTCTATGTGTGTAGTGTAGAGTGCAGACTGTTTGCTGCAGTGTGTGTCTGTGACAGGGTGGTGCAGTTTTGGAGACAGAAGCTTCCCGAAGGTCCGCTGAGCGCTCTGCTTTGGAGTCTCGGCGTGATCCGATTGGCCTGTCTCAGGACCACTCACCACTGGGACGGAGGGACCGCGTGTTCTTCCGCCTTTTCTTCTCTTCTGTTTTCTCTTTAGATTCCAGTCATCCTCAGGGATGTGTAGTAAAACACAGCTGCGGTTTAGTTTGCATGACCCAGGACCTGACTCCGTGTGTGCTGTGTTTTGCAGTCCACGTATATTCTTCCGTTTGTCTTTATTTGGGGGAGGGTTGCTTTTGCTTAGTATTGAAATCTGAAGAAAGTTTCAGATTTTACTCAAAAGATCGCTGTCACTATTATGATTTGCAAATATTCCCCTACTTTGCAGCTTATCTTTCACTCTCCTAACAGACTCAAGTAGAGAGAAGGTTGGCTTGCAATTCATTTAAATGCATTTTAGCAAGTTTTCTCTTCAACAACTACTTAGAATCTAAACATTCTGCCTAATGCTGAGTTTATTCACTTGTTATTAAAACAAACAAACAAACAAAAAGCACTGAGTGCTAAAATTTGCAGAGTATAAAAAATTAGAGTTTATGAGAATCCTATCTCTGTTCTTTAAAACCTTCTGGCTGCCTAACAATTGCTTTGACTTTCTATGTGAAATTCAGAATTACTCTGTTGATGTGTCCGGCCTCCTGCCCCTGCTCTCAGGGATTTCACAGAACCTACAGACCCGGCAAAAGGAAGAACAGCTATCTTAATATAGCCCGGCATATAAACACAGTAAAAGACTGAGTTTTGAATGTTGCATCATCCTGTGTTTTAAGACATATTCCATTTTGTTCTCAGAAGTTATATTTTGGCATATTCTCTCATAGTTTACACGTTTCTGCTAATATTCATCGAAGATTTCCGTGTCTATGTTCTTAAATTACATCGGTATGAAGTTCTCTTTGTTGTAACAATATTGTCTCCTTTTAGTTTACAGAAAAGCTGAACAAGTTGACTTGAGACGGGTTTTTCAATTTTCCATTTAGAGAATAGATGTTAACTGGAATCTACTATATTGTCCACAGATTTGGTAAAATTTCCTTGTGAAACCATTAGCCCATACAACCCTCTTTTCAAATGTTAATTTTAACTTAATATCTTTCATGTGTAATAGGACAATAAGGGCATCTTTTTCACTTTATAGGTTATGACTTTCAGTTCATTAGCCCACTTTATTGACACTGTTGAATTTGTGTTCATTATCAAGCAAGTGACCCTTTAACACTAGCAAGTTCAGCTATCAACTACCTTATTTTATGTTAATGCATTAATTGTCTTCCTGGACTTTATTTGTTCTGTAAAGAATTCTGTCAATCTCATTGATATTTTTAAAGAATTGCTTCCTGATATTATTGAGTTTTTTCTTCTTTACTTTCAATCTTATTAATTTCTCCATGAACTTGTTATCATCTTATTCTTTCTCCATTCTGAGTTTAAAAAGGTCATCCTTTTACTGTCCTCACCACTGTGATAATTAATTTTAATATTTTTTCTGTTCTATTATACAATTTTGATATTCTAAATTTTACCCAAAGTATAACTTTTTCTGTACCTCACAAATTTTTCTCTGTGGTAATTTTATTTTCATTTAGGTTAAGATTTTAATACCACCAGAGGATTCCTCTAACCTATGGGTCACACAAAAATGTGCTATGTATGCTGCATTTTTTTAGTGATTTGTCAGAAGTATTTATCTGATTTTTATTCATTCCAATATAATATAATAATATCATGTCACGTTTACATTTCTAAAGGCTTATTTTATGGCTCAGAGTTCCCATCATTCTTAATTTCTTTTCTGCACTTTGCTCTATGATGTAAACTAGGTCAATTGGTAATGGTTTCATTCAGGCTTTTTATTTCCTCGTCAATTTTCTATCCGCCTGTTCTGTCCATTGCTGAGCAGGGAGCATTCAGATCTCCAACTGTGACTATTGATTCTCAATCTTCATTTCAGTTTTGTCATTTTGTTCTTGATGTCTTTTGAGCACCACACTAAGTGCACACAATTTGGCTTTTCACCCTGCTACCAAATTGTAACTGGTTCATTATGTGGTGTCCTCACCTGGATGTTAAACCCTGCCTTAGATTTCACATTCTCTAAATCAGCATGGCTGTTTCATCTTTGCCTACATAGGTATTCTAATAAGACATATTCTTTTCATTCTTTATGTTTGACCTATCCATATCTTACATGTTATTTGCTATCATACATGTGGCACATAGTTGGATCTTCTTAACTGATAGTCTCCATCTTTTTTCTTTTCTTTTATTATCATTTATTACAATTTATTCAATTTGTGTCCCAGCTGTGCCCCTCTCCCTCATTCCCTCCCAATCCCACCCTCTCTCCTTCTTTTCCCTCTATGCCCCACCCCTAGTCCACTGATAGGGGAAATCCTTCTCCCCTTTTATCTGAGCCTAGCATATCAGGTCTCATCAGGACTGGTTGCATTGTCTTCCTCTGTGGCCTAGCAAGGCTGATCAGAGAGCTTGCCACTGAGTTCATGCCAAAGAAAGTCTGCTCCCCTTATTAGGGAATCCACTTGGAGACTGAGTCTATGGGCTACAGCTGAGCCAGGGTTTTAGGTCCTCTTCATGCATTGTCCTTGGTTGGGGTATCATTCTCTTCAGGGCCCCAGGGCTCAGTTTTTATGGCTCTCTTGGCCTCCTTGTGGAGCTCCTGTACCCTCCAGGTCTTTCTATCTCCGCTTTCTTTCAAAAGATTCCTTGCACTCTGTCAAAAATCATGAAATTTGCAGGCAAATGGTGGGAACTAGCAAAGACCATCTGGAGTGAGGTAACCCAGAAGCAGAAAGATACAGTATATACTCAGTCATAAGTGGATATTAGCCACATAATATAGGATAAACATACGAAAATCTATACTCCTAAAGAAGTTAGACAAGGAAGACCCCAGGGAAGATGCTGAGTCATCATACAGAAGGACAAACGCAATAGACATTGGAAGCATTGACCTTTCCATATCTTACATGTTATTTGGTATCATACATGTGGAACAGGGAACAGGACAGGAACCTTCCACAGAGGGCCTCTGACAGACTCAACTGATCGAGGTAGTGAAGTAGCGGCTGAGACTCATAGCCCTCCAGGTCTTTCTATCTCTCCCTTCGTTCATAAGATTCTCTGCACTCTGCCCAAAGTTTGGCTATGAGTCTCAGCCTCTGCCTTGATACCTCGATCAGTAGAGTCTTTCAGAGACTGTCTGTGGTAGGTTCCTATCCTGTGCTCTGACTTTTCCTGCTTCCGATGTCTATTAAGTTTGTTCTTCTGAATGTAGTCCCCATATTTTAACTATCATTCTCTGATGACAGTACAAAGCAGTTTTATATGTTGGATTCATACATATTCATACATACATCTTTTAGCAGTTTCCACTAAGCTCCTCTGTTCATATTTACCTTTTATACCCCCTTCTCATTTCTTAGTTGATCACTATTTAGGATTCTAAGTTTTCTTCTATTAACTAGTTCTATGTTGCATTTTCCAGTGGATGTTCTGGATGTACACTACACTCTTTTAATTAATCAGAGTTTACTTTCTGATGCCTTATGTGTAGCATTAGGAACATAATAGGCAAACACTTATTCCTCCCTCCCATTTTCTATGCTATTTTTCTTTTACATAAACGTACTTCCCATTAACTGTAATAATGCAATATGCTGTTCTTTAGTTTTGCATTAGACAACGATCTTCAATTTAGACAAAGTAAAATTAGATGAATTGAGTGCTATTTCACAGTGAATTATTTTATTTCTAGCCATCTTCATATATTTGAGAGCCCAAGCAATTTCCTTTTGCCTGAGGAAGTTTACATTTCCATAGAGTAAAGCTGCTATGATAAATATCCTTATATGAAAAGTCCTTTATTTTGATAAAAATATTTTTGCTGGATACACTGTTGCTTTAGCATTCATTTCCATGCATTAAAAACGTCACTTTTCTTGCTTGCATCGTTTCTGACAAGAAGTCTCCTATAATAATTATCTTTGTTCTTCTGCATTTAGCGTGTCTTTATTCCCTGTCATTCCAAGATTTTCTGTCTTTACTTTGAGAAAATTTCTCATCCTTTCCCCCCGGGGGCCATGGGTATCCTAGAAAACAGCATTTATTCATTTTTCACCAACAGAGAGGAAGGCTTCTGTTCTGTAGGGAAATCAGAACCATGAGTATGGAAGCTCTCATAACCACAAAGGTTTACTAGATCAACCTGAGGTCTCCAGTTCATGAATTACTTTGAAAGCAATTTGCAATCTCTTCTGTAAACACTCAGTGGGACTGATAAGAGACAAGTGTGAGGATAGTGTCGAAACCCCTCCAAACACATACACGCACACACTGCTACAGGCTTCTTACATAAACTTCCAGGCACACCCGGATCCCACCTTTGTCCCACGAGGGCCTGGTTGGGACCCTCAGGAAAGTTAGTGGTTACTCCTTGTCTTCCTATCGATGCTCATCATTACCGTATCGCAGTCCAGTACAAATTTGAGAACACATAAGAATCAGCAATTTGTCCACTTATCTCCAGTGTCAGGGTGTGGAGCACACCTTCTAGCTCTCTGCATCCCAGGTGGAAACTAAAATCATAATTTGCTTTGGGGGTAAGATCATCAAAGGAACACTGTAATTGCAGCTTGCTTTCCCAGATCTTACAAGACTATGTAGCCAATATTTAAACAGAGATTGTAAATATGAACAAGGATAATGAGTCACTTCAATAATTCAGTCATTCTTTTGTTTCTATTTTATTAATTAATTCAGTTTATGTCTGAGTCATAGGCCATTCCCTTATCTCCTCACAGTCTCACCTTTCCTCCTGCATTCTAGGGAGCCTCTTCCTCCTGCCCAGACACCCCAACTCATCTATTCCCATGAGGACTGAGTCTCCCTCCCCTGTGGCCTGGTAGGACAGTCCCATCAGAGGGAAGTGATCAAAAAGCAGGCAAAATAGTCCATGTCAGAAACACGCCCCAGTCCCCTAACTAGTGGCCCACATGAAGCCTGAGCTCCATCCACTACTTATTCTTAACCATTGTCACTAATGCTTGCTGATTTAAAATTTTAATAATACACCACAGGTATGTAAGGTGTAATTTGAAAGTATTTGCTCATGCGTAAGTTGTTTAACTGAAATAATTTTAAAGACTGAAATAGCTCTTTACTTAAATTTATAAAACACTTTCTATGATTGCTGCTGACAATAATCTTATTAAGGGAATAGTTATAAAATCTGATCCTCCTTAGACACTGAATAAATGAGGCATTGCTTGCTACAGCCTCACAGCGACCTTAAAGTCAATGTTTCAATCTGAGTGCTTAATTGGCCCTGCCCAATAAAACCCATTTGCTTTTCATTCAAATGTGTAAATTCCCAGCATCTGCACTCTGCCCTACTTTCCAGAAGATTCAGACATGCTTACTTGGACATATACATTTTTCTCCTAGTCTTTTTGAGAAGCTGTTGATTCCCTGGCCTTTTGAACTTTCAAAAACTCAAAAATTCACTGACACTGGAAAAGGTTTATTTTCTGACAGAACAATTATTTCATACTTTAAAAATTATTATTAAAATTTTTATTTTTATATTAATTACAGTTTATTCATTTTGTATCCCAGCTGTAGCCTCCTTCCTCATTTCCTCCCAATCCCACCCTCCCTCCCTCATCTCCCCTCTGCCCCTCTCCAAGTCCACTGATAGGGGAGGTCCTCCTTCCCTTCCATCTGACCCTAGTCTATCAGGTCTCATCAGGAATGGATGCATTATTTTCCTCTGTGGCCTGGGAAGGCTGCTCCCCCCTCAGGGGAAGGTGATCAAAGAGCCAGCCACTGAGTTCATGTCAGAGACAGTCTCTGTTTCCCTTACTAGGGAAACCACTTGGATACTGAGCTGCCATGGGCTACATCTGTGCAGGGGTTCTAGGTTATTTCCATCAATGGCCCGGGGTTGGAGTATCAGTCTCAGAAAAGACCTGTGAGCCCCAAATTTTTGGTTCTATTGCTCTCCTTGTGGGGCTTCTGTCCTTTACAGGCCTTACTATCTATTTTTCAGCACAGGGTCAACCAGCCATGACAGGTTTCTCAGACTAACAAAATATGACCTTTTACATATTTCTGAGAACATTTCAATGTGTTCAGTGAAAAGACTCCATGTAAAAATTCTTTTTTCCTCAAAATTAAATGGTCTTAGTTTTAGTTTTGTCATGACATTAATAAGCCACGTGACCTTAATGAGGAAAATCGAAAAGAAAAGAAAAAGAAAAGTAATAATTTTCTGATCCTGTGGCAAGTACTTTACACAAGCTAGTCAATTTAATTGTCATAATGACCTAATAAGATAGATTTCATTACTTGGTTTTGCAAGTGAGGGGACAAAGGGCCAGCATTTATAGCACCTGAGCCCAAAATTCTTCTGTCAATACTCCCTGCTTAGAAACTGAAGTAAGCAGGCTGGAGTGACCCATTGCTCCTGGAAAGACGGCACAAAGCAGAGCTGTGGGCTTGGGCTTGTACCATAGCTTCTATTCTTTCTGTTTCTTTTTACACTTTTGCCAGAGTAAAACTGGTAGAAACCCAGGAACTCAGTCACCTAATTTCTCTGGATCTTTTTAGGATCTCATGTAAAAATAAGAGATTAAACTAAATAACTCTAAGGTTCAATTTATCTGGAAAATTTGACTGTATTAAATAGATAGATAGATGGATAGATAGATAGATAGATAGATAGATAGATATGAATATGTATCTATAGACCACAAAATTTTGTTTAATTTTTAAATTTAACTTTTTTATTGATTCTTTATGAATTTTACATCATGTACCTCAATCCTGCTCATCTCTCTTTATACCATTCCTACCTACCATCAGCCCTTGCATCCTGTCCCACAAAAGGAAAAAAAAATCTTATTGTAGAAGCTGTGGTATGTCACAGTGTGTCCCACAGTATGCCCTCTTGTCACACTTCTTTACTTGTGAATGTTCATTGCAATGAGTCATCAGTTTGGGGCCTCTGGCTTCTGCTACATTATCAATACTGGATCCTCACTGGGATTCCTCCCAGATATTCTATTGTTGTCCTGTGGCATGGAGATTTTGCAGCTTTGGATCCATAGGACCAACCACTTCTCGTGTGCCATCAGTTCCTTGATGAGGTAGATGCTTGGCTGGGCCAACTAAAAGCCCTGGATCTGGGCCCAGGCGGTAGCTGATCTGGTCAGCCTACCAGATCTTCTATACCCACACCTTCAGGATGAGCAAACTCTCCAGCATTGTCCCAGATAGCTCACCCAGTGCCACAGCTAGCAAGGGTCAAAGCCAGTTCTCCTGCTCTCATGCCCACACCAGCAGGGCCAGCTCTATGGTGCTGCTCAGGTGAGGTACAGAACCCACTTTACTGAGTGCTACAGCAGGTGAGGAGCTGGGCCAGCTCTTGAGCTCTCTTGCCTTCTGGCCTGGCTTACCAGCAACTCTCCCTCAACCCTCCAAAAACAGGCATCTCTACTCTGCAGCCCAGGTGAGGTATAGGGCAGATGCTCCTGTGTTGCAGCTGGCAGGGACAGCTCTCCTGCTTTCATGGCCTCAGGGCAGATTTTTTTTCTCATAACAAAACAAAGTAGACTCTTCAAAGTAAAGACTAAACAAAACCAAAAACAGCAACAACGAAAACAATAGATAATGTTTGACATCTAAATATCAAATAATTGTTATTAAATCATATTTGTTATTCAACAATAATGAAAAAGTTAAAATTCTATTTTTTAGTCAAAGTGAACATTAAAATATTTCCTATACCAATTTACTTGTATTTAAAGTTGATTTGGGTTAATCTTAATAAAATTAGCACTTACAATGGGAATTTTGGTAACAAGATTAAAAAATAAACTGTGTAAAGACAGTATTTGGGAAGAACTCAGATAACAAGTCCTACAAAGTCAATGACATATATGCATTACATTCATTTATAAAACAAACACAAACACACATGCATTATTTTAAGGATTCAGAAAACCTCTAGTGGTTGGTACAAATTCTGTTACAATTAACTGTGAGCTTCAATGGATTATATGTTAACCTTTTGACTCCTGTCAAGTCATTCAGGGAAAGAGTCTGGCAAGATAAAAAAATATGTATGTGTTCCTTATTTCAGGAGTGTGTCACTCTAAGGGAGTAAGAATTATTATCTGGATCTGCTTAATCCTTATAAACCCCAGGAAGTATGTGGCCCTTTTCCTACCTGACAATCCATTACAGTATAAAAGTGAGGCCTGTGTCTTAGGTCACTCAGTTAGGATACACAGAGAGGAAGGCTTGGGGATCTGGAGACTGATGTTCTCAGATCTCTTCTAACTTCAAATCCTAAGACTCTATCAGAAAACAAATACATATAATGTGTTTTGTGAAAATATCTTGTCAAACTAATATTTAAAAATCATGTATGGATATAACCTAGAACCTTTACTTGGACGAAGCTCATGGTAGCTCAATAACCAATTGGTTTCCCATAGTAAGGGGAACAGGGACTATCTCTGACAGGAACTCAATGACAGGCTCTTTGACTCCCCACCCCCCAAGGGAGGAGCAGTTCTGCTAGGGCACAGAGGAGGACTTCGAAGCCAGCCCTGAAGATACCTGATAAAACAGGGCCAGACGAAAGGGGAGGAGGTCCTCCCCAATCCGTGGACTTGGAAAGGGGCAAGGAGAAGCTGAGGGAGGGAGGGTGGGATTGGGAGGGAATAAGGGAGTGGGATACAGCTGGGATACAGAGTTAATAAAATGTAACTAATAATAATAAACAATAAAAAAAATCCCAGAATGGTCTGGAGAGATGGCTCAGTGGTAAAGTACATGTCACATAAGCATAAAAACCTGAGGTCAGGCCCCCAGAATCACCTACAGCAAGATGCTGAAGCATGTCTCTGCAGTCTCAGTACTCCCATGGCAAAACAGAAGGCAGGGGTAGGAGAATCTTTGAAGCCTCGTGAGTTAGATAGCCTGATATATACAGTGCTGAACAAGAGACCCTTTTAAAAAACAAATGGAAGATGAAAAAGGTATCTGAGGTTGCCCTCTAATCCTAACATGATACAGATTCCACAAACAGATGAAGCTCCAAAAGCATAGCCACCTCCTTTTCCACTGACATAAACACATGTGCCAAGGAACCCAGGTAAAATTAAATATACACATACATATGTTTCATGAAATATATATGATGCCTGTGTTTATGTAATCACATATGTATTTTGTATGTACACAAGTAGCCACATATATGAGAGTGCATCCTCATTTGGGCCCTGCTTGTTACTTAGCTTCTTTGGGTATGTGAATTGTAATATGTTTATCCTATGCTATATGGCTAATATCTGCTTGTAAGTGAATACATATCATGTGTGTCTTTATGGGTCTGGGTTACATCACTTAGGATTTTCTTTCCTGGTTTCATCCATTTGCCTGCAAATTTCGTGATTCTTTGTTTTTAATAGCTGAGTTGTATTCTACTGCATAAATGTACCACAGTTTATTTATCCATTCTTTGAGGAACAGCTGGGTTGTTTCCAGTTTCTGTGTATTACAAATAAAACTTCTATGAACATAGTTGAGCAAATGTCCTTTTTGAATTTTCCTTAATTTTATGTTTTCCTCTTTCAAGGCCTCTATCTTTTTGATAACCTCAAATTTAAGATTGTTTTCTTGTGTTTCAGATGTATTAGGATATCCAGGGTTTGTCAGATGGTTGGGTTCTAGTGGTGCACCATTACCCTGGGTTTTGTGGAGTATGTTCTTATGCTGTCCTTTAGCCATCTGGTTGTCCCTGGTGTTGGCAGACTTGGAGGTTCCTGGCAATCCCTGTTACCTTTGGTAGTCACTGATGTCTGTCTCCTCTTTACTAGCAGTCCCTGGGACTGCAGGCAGAACTGATTGCCCAGGAGTTGGTATGTGGATGTCATGGAAAAGACCTCACCTGTGCTGTTGGTCTCCAATAGCCACTATCCCTGAGACCACGGCTGAGCTGGTGTTCAGGAACTAGCTAGGAGAGATGTGTAATTCAGTTTTAAGACAACTGATTTTAGCATATGTCTGCAAAGGTTGTAAAAATTATTTTAAGCTGTATGATGGAGAAACACTATTGACACTTGGAGTTTTTTTTTCATACTTCTTGTCCATCCTGAGCCTAGGTGAAAGTTCTACAAAATAGGAATGGAAGGTCTGGGTAGTTAGTAGAAGGCCTTCTACCCTGTCTATCTCAGTGGTGATGGTGTGTAAACACAGAAGAGGAATGTTGGAAATCCAGCCTACATGACCCTTAGGAAGATTTGCAAATTTTCTCAGTACTAGCTTGGAAGAGTTGCAATGAGAGTGGAAGGTGAAATTGGCTATTAAGTGAACTTGGTATCATGCAGACCCAGCAAGATACAAGAAATCCTAATCTTTTTTACATAGAGGACTAACACCTAAAGAGGACTTGTGTTTAGAATGAGTAGATGGATTCACAGGGACTGCTGACTTCCAACAAATAAGAAACACAGATGTGGTAGCAGAAAAGACAACTAGAGGATCCAGAGTGTAGTGGAAACACAGAGGCAGCAATAAAGCCCCGAGACTCTGTTTTAATTAACTTATATTTCTGACTCTGGAGGAAATCCCAAATTGGCTGAGTACTTCTAGAATGGAATCAAGTACTATTTCTATCAGTAGAATGAGGACTGTTACATGTTATGTGTGTCCTTTTCATCTGTATGTTGGATTTCTGACTACCAGGACTTCAAATGCCATGGTATTTGAAAACAGGATCATTGCACATGTATTCATATAAGATAAGGTGATGCTAGAGTAGGATAGATTCTTATGCTAATAAGGATGGTTTTCTTATAAACAAGGACAATCTGGACATAGACCCGCATGTATAGAAAAGATGCCTGGGACTACCACAGTAAAGTTCAGGGTGTTCTGTCTACGGCCATGGAGCATTAAAATGTCAGTCAACTATACATATTAGAAGAGAGACCTGGATCACCTCATTGTTTCTCTTAAACAACAAACCAAGCCACCACTTGGTATAAGACTTCTAGTACTGTGTAGACTTTGTTCCAGCAAACCTCACAAACAAATACTCAAGGTACAGTTTGGAATGGTTCTCAAACTTCCTAATGTGGCAGTCTTTTAATATGGTTTCTCATGTTGTGGTGACCCCAACCAGAAAATTAATTTCATTGCTATTTTGTAACTGAAATTTTGTTATTCTTATGAAGTGTAACAGAAATGGTTTTGAAGACAGAAGCTTACCAAAGAGGCCATGACCCACAGGTTGAGAACTGCTTGTTTCAAGGAATTAGAGGGTGTGGGAGTGTAACACCATACATTTCTGAGTTTATGCCATTAAAAAGGACTATTCATGGAGATAACCTAGAACCCCTGCACAGATGTAGGCCATGGCAGTTCAGTGTCCAATGGGAAGAGGGACTGCCTCTGACATAATCTGATTGGCCTGCTCTTTCATCACCTCCCCCTGAGGGGGGAGCAGCCTTACCAGGCCACAGAAGAGGACAATACAGCCACTTTTGATGAGAACTGATAGACTAAGATCAGAAAGGAGAGGAGAACCTCCCCTATCAGTGGACTTGGGGAGGGGCATGCATCCCCAAGGGAGGGAGGGTAGAATCAGGAGGGGAGGAGGGAGGGGCTTATGGGGAGATACAAAATGAATAAAGTGTAATTAATAAAAAATTAAAAAAAGTATAAAAAAAAGTAACTGTCATTCACTGGCATTGTTAAGTTATAACCTATGTATTAAGAGATGACTCAATCAAGGAGCATCACAAGTTAAAAGACTCAAGAAATTCAGAAAATTTATAAAACTTATATGGACACCTCCAAAGTTATAAAAACACTGAACAACTGAAGGCAAGAGTAAGGGATTTCCTTCCGTTGGGATTCCTACAAGTTGGGCAGAGACTCTAGGAATGCAGTTTTCACGAGTCATCAACAGTGGGGAGGCATTCTGGTAATGGAGCTGGCTTTGCGTCACCCATGCTCCTTTAAATTACCACAGCAAGCTCATTGGTTCATCAAGGTAGAATCAGGTACAATGGTGCTGGCTTTGTTTCACTCTGCTAACTGTTGATTGATTGATTGATTGATTGATTGATTGATTTACTTACTTACTTACTTCTTCATTTATTGTCAATGTCCTACTTGGGGACAACACATGCTTGTTCAAATATTTCCAGGAAAATTCACACAACAAAAGGTAAAAACTTCTAAACAAAAGAATATATTTCTTGGGGCAGGGGGCAGGATCCAGTGAGGGAGGCAAAAAAAAGTTTCTTCCTGGAAGCAGAAGCAAAAGACAGATTGAGAAACCTCAAGGATCTGAACTGACCAGGCAATCAAGAACCAGGATAAAGAACTGTAGTTGGGCAGGGACTAAAGCCCCATTGTCCTACATCCTGATGCCTGTGCAGTGTTGAAGCATCTCTAAGAACTTTCTGCCTGCTCCCCAGCTGCCTGGTCCACCTAAGTAATAAAAGGCAAACACAAAAAAGACAGTAAGAGCTGAGCTAGGCATGGGACCCGAGTACCATTGTCCCCCATCTCAAAGAAGACTGTGGTGCACCAGAGCAGCCATAGGCTCAGAGATTTTTCTGCTTGTGCCCCAGCTGCCTGGCCTACTTGGGTCACTAACAGTGAGCCAGCAGAGACAGTGAATCCAGAGAAGGTTCATTGGGTGCAGACAAAAGCCCCATTGTTGTTCCTCTCAAGGAGGCCTGTAGGGCAACGGAGCAGCTCTACGCTCTAAGATATTTCTGTTTCCCCACCTGCCTGACCCACTTGAGTCAGAAACAGGAAGCACAGCAGAGACAGTGAACCTAGGAAGGCTGAGCTAGGCACAGGACACAAGTCCTATTATCCTCCTTCCCAAAGAAGCCTGTTGAGCACAGGCGCAGATTTAGGGTAGGAGATCTTTCTACCTGCACCCCAGCCAGCTGGCTTACCAAGGTCAAAAACAGTGAACCAGCAGACACAGTGAAATCATCACAGTGCCCTCCCTTCCTTAGTCGCATCTGACTGATCAGCACCCATTCTTGAGACTATGGACACTTCTCATCTTCCTGTACACTACTGCAGACTCCAGAGACAGGTGGACCAAGTCTGCAGCTCAGGCTCCAGGAGCAAACAGACAAGGCTATGGACAAACAGATGTCTAAAGACTGGCATAAGAATACAATCAACAAAAACCAGGACATATTGATTCCATCAGAAACCCCAAAATTAATAGATAGTCCAATGCGGCTAAACACAGGAAATGATCTTAAACCTGTGATTATGCAGTTATTAAAGGCACATAAAGAGGAAATGAACAAATAAATAGAGGCCGTCATGAACAGACAGGAAGCCACAATCAAACAGGGGAAGGAAATGAATAAAATGGTTCAAGACATGAAAACAGAATTAGAATCAATAAAGAAATCACAAACTGAGAAAACTCTGGAGAAGAGATCAGGCACCACAGAGGTAAGTATCGCCAACAGAATACAAGAGATGGAGGGAAGAATGTCAGACATTGAAGGTACAATTGCAGAAATCGATATATCTCTCGAAGAAAACATAAAAATGGACAAGTTCCTGACACAAAACATCCAAGAAATCAAGGACATCATGAAAAGACAAAACCTAAGAATAATAGAAATAGATAAAAGAGAAGATCCCAGGCTCGAAGGTCCAGAAAATATTTTCAAGAAAATCATAGAAGAAATTTTTCCCAACTTTAAGGAAGAGATGCTTTTAAACATTCTATAGGCTTACAGACCACCAAATAGACTAGACCAGAAAAGAAATTACTTCTGCTGAATAATAATCAAAACAGTAAGTCTATAAAACAAAGAAAAATACTAAAAGCAGCAAGGGGAAAAGGCCAAGTAACATATAAAAGGAGACCAGTAAGAATTACACCAGACTTCTCAACAGAGACTATGAAAGCCAGAAGGGCCTGGGCAGATGTCATGAAGATTTTAAAGAACCTCTATGCCAACAAAACTTTCAATCAGCATAGATAAAGAAAACAAAATATTTCATGACATAAATAAATTTAAACACTATCTACACAGCAACCCAGCCCTACAGAAAATACTAGAAGGAAAACTCAAACCAACAAGATCTGCTATACCCAAGAAAAGACAAGATAAAGATACCTTCACAACAACAACAAAAAATAAACTGAGAAAACAAACAAACAAATATATAATCACCACCAACTCCATAATAAAAGGAACCAACAATCATTGGTCACTAATATCTATCAACATCAATGGACTCACCTCTCCAATAAAAGACACAAACTAACAGAATGTTTGCAGAAAGAGGATTCAACATTCTGCTGCATTCAAGAAACACCTCTGCGCACCTCTGCAACAAAGATAGACACTAGTTCAAAGTAAAGGGCTGGAAAATGGTTTTCTAAGGAAATGGATCCAAGAAGGAAGCTGGAGTAGCCATTCTAATAGCTGATAAAATTGACTTTCAACCAAAATTAATCAAAAGAGACGGGAAGGGATACTTCGTTCTCATCAAAAGAAAAATATGCCAGGAGGACATCACAATCCTGAACACAAATGCCCCAAACACAAGGGTTCTTGCATTTGTAAAAGGAATATGATTAAAACTTAAATCACACATTGATCCTAACACATTAATAATGGGAGCCTTCAATACCTCACTCTCACCAAGGGACAGATCATTGAGACAGAGGCTAAAAAGAGAAATGATGACACTTACAGAGGTCTTAAACCAAATGGACTTAATAGATGTCTAAAGAACTTTTCACCCAAACACAAAAGAGTATACCTTCTTTTCAGCACTTCATAGAACCTTCCCAAAATCGACCATACAGTTGGGCACAAAGCAAGCCTCAACAGATACAAGAAGATTGTAATAACCCCTTGTATCATATCAGACCACCATGGTCTAAAACTGTACCTCAACAGTAAAAGAAATAGCCAAAAGCCAATACAGACATGGAAACTTAACAACTCTCCACTCAATGACAGTTGGGTCAGCGAAGAAATAAAAAAATGAAATTAAAGATTTCCTTGAATTCAGTGAAAATGAAGGCACAACTTACTCAGACTTATGGGACACAATGAAAACAATGTTAAGAGGAAACATTATAGCACTAAGTGCCTTCATAAAGAAATTCGAGACATCTCATATAAGCAACTTAATGGCAAAACTAAAACACCTAGAAAATTCTCATTCAAGAGGGAAATTAGGCTAAACACCAGAAGCAGTAGAAAAGAGGGAACAAGATGGGAATCTACCACAGATGTCCTCTAAAAGACTCCACCCAACAGTGAATTGAAGCAGATACAGAGACTCAGAGAAACTTTGGACAGAGGGCAGGAAATCTTATGAAAGAAGGGGAATATAGAAAGACTGAGAAGGGATAGGAGTCCCACAAGGTGACCAACAAAGCCACAAAAGCAGGGCCCAGAGGGGCCTGCAGAGATTGATGTATCAACCAAAGACCATACATGGAGAGTACCTAGACCCCCTGCATAGATGTAGCCCATAGACAGCTAAGTCTCCATGTGTGTCTTTTAGTACGGAGAGAAGAGACAGTCTCTGACATGAACTTGGTTGCCTGTTCCTTGATCACTTCTCCATGGTGGGGTGACCTAGCCAGCCCACAGAGGAGGAGGATCCAGCCAGTCCTGGTGGGATGCGATACACTAGAGTCAGGGCAGGAATTCCCCTACAGTGGGCTAGGAGAGAGTGATAGGGGAGGGAAAGAGAGGGAGGTTGGGACTGGGAGATGGGGCAGGGTCTACAACTGGGATACAAATTGAATAGATTGTAAATAATAATAATAATAACAATAATAATTTTCTTTAAAAATCAGCAAAAAAAGAGAATATATTTCTTTTTGCTAGTTTGGGTCTACACTCAGTAAGGTAAAAAAAAAATGATGGTAAAGAATGTCTTATTAAAGAAACTCACTTCTTAGACAACCACTGAGAAAAAGTTCAAATGACTCTGGTACCTTTTTCTAATAATTCTACTCAAGATTCTTCCAGTCCCCATTCCTTGTTATTTTATGAAAGAAGATCATCCTTGTCTGAAGACAAAGCCAAGCCTCTCCCACCCATTCTCTAACACTTCTGGTTTCAATGGACTGTTGAAAGTCCCTTTTGGCAAACATAGCCTGAAAACGTGGCCTGTGAGGTAGGCTTGCCATACAATTTTCTTATTTGTAATGAAGGTAAGTCACATATCATCATTACCTTAAGATGATCATTTAACCCTTTAGAAAGGATAGTATTCCCACCCCCAACTACAAACAAGCTAGTAACAACAATTCCTTTTTCCTTTCCTCTTCAGTTAAAAAAATTAAACATTCATATATTGTGCATTAAGTGTACTGTTAATTTTTTTCATTGTAATGTCTTTTTAACTCTGGCTCCATAGGTGGCATCTACTATAAGTTGGCAGGAAGTAGGCATGAGCAACCAACAGATTTGCTGCCTTGACTTTAAAAGAAACAGAAAAGCATTCACTTCCATGTTGATAAGAGGAATTGAGGGATGGCTGTTTCTGCAGTACAAAATCAGCCATCAGGAAAATGTATGTCTGAAGTTGGCATGGAAACTAACTTAAGCTGGTTCTCATTCATTCTTAAAACTTTTTCACCACTTATGAAATAGTTCACAGAAATTAAAAAGCAATTTGTGGATGAGATAAGATATCTTACAAATAAAGTGTCACTTTTGATTTTCTTCTCGAAATGTTAAGACTTCCAGATCAGTAGACAGAAAAATTAAATTAGAAATAATGCCACATGGCAGGCAGTATGTTTTAAGATATAACACTCCCTCTGTTCTGATACACCTGCCCACTTTCCCCAAGAGTGAAATCTGGATACAAGTCATTCAACAAGAAGAGTTCTGGGAATCACATAGACTGGCAATAAGTCAGGTGTGTATTCTGGTGATCAAAAAGAAAAGCACAGCTTGCCATAGAAGCCAGAGCACCCTGGGTAGAAACTATTGGGAGCCAGGGCTCTTGGATATTGAGGAAAATGTGTAGCAGAAGTGGAGCTGATATTCCAAAAATATGGACTTGCAACAAGATGATCAGCTTTCAGCTCCCGAGCCCTGTCCAAATCACGCCCAACCCTCTTCATGAGCCATGCTTTGCTGTTCTGACAGCCCATAGTTACAGTACTTAAAAGTCATGCTAGATAACTTCCCCTAATTTTACATTTAAACAAATAACATTTTTTTTACCCATTCTAGATGATGGATTTTAACTTCTGCTTTGTACCAGGATGCTGATATTTCCTTTGGAAAATATTTGTACCAAGTTTATAATGCATGAAACAACACAAATACATGATAAGCTACAAATAACCTGGGTTGTGGAAGTGACGTGCAAAATGAAAAACAGCTTAATAGAGAGGAAATGCTTGGAGACAGTCAAGAGTGACTCATGCAAATGTCTGAGTGCTTTCCTGGCACTCTCAAGTGGAGGCTGGAGGAGTGAACTCTTCATTGCCATTTCTCCTTCATCCTCACCCCTCAGGCCCAGAGTCCAAGCTTGGGTATATCTGGGACAGACATAGATTTCCTTGTCTCTAGTTCTCAGAGAGCCAGCGCAGTTACTTTCTCTCCTCCATATCAACCCTGGTGGTTTTATTGGGACCTCCTCTTTATACCATGATGCTAAGCAAAGGTACCTGTTCTTCTCTCAATGAGATCAAAGGCCTTCCTGGACAGGAATGCTTGCTTTTAGTCTCTATTTCAATTCAATCCTATCTTTTTTGTTCAGAAAGTCAGTTTGCACCGAATCTTTTTTATTGATTACAATCAAGACTCAACACTGCTTTTCCACGGATGTTTTTCTGAGATGACTAATAAGTCTTTTATCACTTAATTCAATTGACATTTAGATCCTGACCTGACAGGCGGCTTCTTATCCTGCCACCCTCCTCTCTCTCCCACCTTCCCTGCCCTTCTCTGCACCCTCACCCTCCTCCATCATGCCTACAGACAGAGTAGAGCTAATTCAGACTTCCCACTGCATATTAGAAAGGGTGAAGTCAATCAATGTCCTAAAATGAGCTACAACATTTATTTGGGAGAGAGTTTATTAAATCTAAAGATAGTCTTTACACTGCTGTTTCACATTAGATTTTAAACAGCTGGAGCTTAAGTCATTTGTTTTTTCTCTAAGTGTGCACTAGCAGTTGGAACATAAAAAGCTCACGCATTCAGAGGATTATTTTAATTAAAAATCGTATTTCCTTTTCCTATCTAGAGTTCCAAGAAAAACAACGTTTAGTTTGCCATACACCCATATATATAGTCTGTACACACACACACACACACACACACACACACACACACACAATTTTTTGTAGCTTTACTAATATACCATGCACACCTTTCGGAGCCATGGTTTATTTTCCCCCATAAAATACATTTTAGAAGATTTCATCAAGAATTGTAAAGGAAGACTGAAGTTATATTTTACCTTACTTTTTAAAAACTTTTCAACAGCATTTTATTTTTTTAATTAAATTTTTATTTTTTATATTAATTACATTTTATTCACTTTGTATCACATCTGTAGCCCACTCCCTCATTCCCTCCCAATCCCACCCTCTCTTTCTCATCTCCTCCCATGCCCCTCTCTAAGTCCACTGATAGGGGAGGTCTACTTTTAAGCTAAAAAATTCGCCTGATTCAAGTTCATCTCTGGTCAGAAAAGACACAAGAGCCTGGAGTCAAAGTCAAACGCACTAATTACACACAGCAAGAACAGTAATTTCACTCTTCTTGTGAGCAATTATCAATGCTCCTGAGGGCAGCATGCAAGAACCAGGCCGTCCTTGCACTAGCGAATGGGCAACTCAGATCAGGGGTCCAGACCCCTCCTCAGTGGAAAAAGTGTTCTGAATCTGGACACAAAAGGAAATCATATTTTGTTTTGATAGTAACATGCAAGCTTAGTTTCAGGGAAAGGCCAATTGATGTGCTAACATTGCTACACGTCTTAGACAGCATGGGCCAAGGATATTACAGCTTGTGTTACAAAAGGAAACCTAGGAGACTCTTGGAAAATTTTATCCCAATACTGGTTTGTAGCAATGTCTTAGGCTATGCAGAACTGCTTCACTATTTCTTACACATGGATAAGGCTCCAAAATATATGACTGCAGTACTTGAGCAGTCCTTTATTAGTGTGTACTTATGATCATTTATAACTACAAAAACAATGTCGACACTAATGTGTTCGTTTGCTTTGTTGCTTGTATCACTGAGGATTAAAGTGTGGAGTCTTACATACTAGGCAAGCACTCTACCACAGAGCTACAATCCCTAGTTGTCTTTTTATTTAATTTTTCTGTGAAACACAATTTACATAAGTTGCCAGGCCAACCTTGAACTAAATCTGCATCCCAGGCAGGCTTTGAAATCTCCATCTTCCTGTCTCAGCCTCAACGTGGTCAAGACCATATATAGATCTGCACCAACAGAGAAAGCAGCGTCTTTCTTTACAAGTATATATCTGCAAAAGTGTGAATGGTCTGTGTATCTTAATCGAATATATAGATTAAAGGAATGTGCAGCAATACAATTTCATTGCTATCAGTGAATTCGTTGCTAGAGATGCATTAAATATACTTCATTGAACTATGTCTAAGGACATGCTTTCCAATACACAGCAAATCTTATCAAACAAGCTGTGTCCAGCCGAGTACTGAACATAGCACTGTTTGGTCTCAGTGGCCTGTATCCACTATAAAGAAGGTGCTACATCGTTTCATAGCAACTATTTGGTTTAATAAGAAAAACAATTTTCATCCTATTTTCTTAAAAATTGCTTATATATTTTGTCTATTTTTCTATTGGATTATTGAAGATTTTTGTGACTTTTACAAGCATAAAATTTTAATAAGTTAGAAAATTTAACATTTTTTCTATTATTTTGCAAGCTATTTCTTATAATATTGTTGATTTTTTTATTTAAAAATGAGCATTTTTATTATTTCCTTTAATAATTCCAAGTCTGTGATATACATAGGTTCTCAGGTTCCTAAAATATATATGATTAAATTTCTCAAATCTTTAAAGTTTGGCTTCATGAATGTCTACGGTTCTCAAAGCATAAAATAACAAATGTTTACAATATTTTTCCTAGGTCTGTAAACATGTTTTGATACTTTATTAACAAGGGACTTCTTTCTCGTTGGTTTAAAACACCAATTTTGCTAAATATTACATTTATTGGTGTGAATCTTTTCTCCCTTTCATCTGTGTAACGTCATAATGGCACACCTGTCAGTTCGTGTGTAAATGTCAAACCACTTGAAATGTTTGAATGAACAGTATTTCTCAAAAAGAGTTGGTTAGCCTGGGAAGTCTGCTCTTCGCTTTGTGTTGTTGTTGTTGCTTCAGAAATAAACATTGACATTCTTAGAGAGAAAAATTGTCTATTTCAACTTATGTGTATGGTAAACACATTAGGGCTTAATATAAAATTAAAGTGTCAGTTTCAACACTGAACTACAACAGTAGTGTGAGTTATTATTTTTGTTTTATCAATGTAATAAAAGTTGCACTGAAGTAATGACAATTAGCTACACCATGTTTTAATAGTTTACTAGTGTTCGATGCATGAACTCGGATTTAAATGGGAGCAAGACTGGCTACGTGCTCATTAACACATTGATGTTAATGCCATATTAACTTTACTTTACTTTCATCCTTTTCATATATCTAAACTATCTTATTATCTGCGTTGATCTGAGTATTGAACATAATACTGGACATTCTTACTGGCCTGTGCTCACTTTCATCTTACAACATAGGTGAGGTGAGAGAGATCTTATTATTATCTTATTAGCTAGATCTTATTATTATCACAAACAGAAATGATTATAAATTATTTTCAAATGTCTTCTAAGGCTCTGTATAAATACTGAGTACTTTTCCTGATTCATCTTTTGATATGACAAAGATTATTAGAATAGACTAAGTATAAGTCATTGTCATATTTTTCTGCAGACACCATGAATCATGAAATCACATTCTTATACATGGTCCTCATTCCACTTACCAGGATATTATTTAAAAATTTTAAAATCCCGTGAGTATGATACATGGTTTTATGAGGCCATAATTTAATACAATGTTAAAGTTTTTCAGCTTTGAATTCATTTTTTAGTTTCTTTCTACAGTCTAAAAGAAATTAAAGAAATAGACCTATCCTTAGAAGTTCAATTTATTTTATTTTATTTTATTTTATTTTATTTTATTTTATTTTATTTCAATCACAGGTCATTCACTTGTATCCCAGCCTCAGCCCCCTCCCTCTTTCCCTTCCAATTCCATCCTCCCTCCCTCATCTCCTCCCTGCCCTCTTCCAAGGAGGGGAGGTCCTCCTCTCCTTCCATCTGACCCTAGCCTATCAGGTACCTTCAGGACTGGCTGCAATGTCCTTATCTCTGGCCTAGCAAGGCTGCTCCTTTCTCAAGGGGGGAGGGGGAGACCAATGAGCCAGTCACTGAGTTCATGTCAGAAATAATCCTTGTCCCTATACTAAATATATCAGGGCACAGGAGTCTGCTGTGAGACTGTTTCTCCAACAAAGGACCAGGCATGAATATAACCTAAAACCCCTGCTCTGATGTAGCCCATGGTAGCTAAGAGTTCAGTTTTTATCTGTGAAAGATTTTGTCTTTTTTTTTTCCTATTCACATTATTTTCTTCTCTTTGTTTGTTTCACCACTTTAAAGCCTGATCCTAGTCTTCTTCCTCTTCTCCCAGTCCGACCTTCACACACCCCTCCCCATTCTCACCTCTCCTTCTTAGAGAAGGGCAGGCCTCCAAGAGGTACCAAATCACCCTGCCACCTCAAGTTGCAGCAGGACTAAGCGTATCCTCTCCCACTGAGGCCTGACAAGGCAGCCCAGATAGGAGAAAGGGATGCAGAGGCAAGAGAGTCCGAGACAGCCTTACTCCCTTTGTTAGGGGACCCATATGTTGAACAAGCTGCAATTCTGCTACATATGCGTAGGGGTCTAGGTCAGGCCCATGCTTGCTCTTTGGTTGGTGGTTCAGTCTCTCTGAGCCCCCATGGGCCCAGGTTAGTTGACTCTGTAGGTCTTCTTTTGGTGTCCTTGACCTCTCTGGCTTCCTCAGTCCTTCCCCCACTCTTCCACAAGACTCCCCAGCTCGGCCTATTTTTCATCTATTGGTCTCTGCATCTGTTTCCATCAGCTGCTGGATGAAGCCTCTCGGAAGACATTTATGCTACGCTCCTGTCTGCAAGCACAACAGAGTATCATTAATAGTGACTGGTGAATAATGACATTGAACAATTCTTTTTTCCTGTTTTAATATTTTTATTGATTATTTATTACAATTTATTCACTTTGTATCTCAGGTGTAGCCTCTTCCCTTGTCTCCTCCCAGTCCCAGTCTCACCTTCCCTCCCCCTTTTCCTCCCATGCCCCTCTCCTAGTCCACTGATAGGGAGGTCCTCCTCCCCCTCCATCTGACCCTACCCTATCAGGTCTCATCAGGACTGGATGCATCATCTTCCTCTGTGGCCTGGCAAGACTGCACTCCCCAGGGAAAGGTGATCAAAGAGCAAGCCACTGAGTTCATGTCAGAGACAGCCCCTGTTCCCTTTACTAGGAAGCCCACTTGAAGACTGAGTCTATGGGCTATGTCTGAGTACAGGGTCTAGGTCTTTTCCATGCATGGTCCTTGGTTGAATCATTGGTCTCTGCAATTCTTTAAATGCTTTCTTGTCTATTAGAGATTACTCTTTTGAGAGTTCTCTATTTAGCTCTGTAACTCATTTTTTTCATTTTGGGTTATTTGATTGTTGGTGTTTAATTTCTTGAGTTCTTTATATATTGCAAATTAGCCTCTTTGGATGTAGGGTTGGTGAAGATCTTTCCGCATTCTATTTTTAAAATTATTTTTATTTTTATTAATTACAGTTTATTCACTTTGTATCTCCCCTGTATCTCCCTCCCTCCCTCTTCCCCACCTGTGCCCCTCCCCCAGTCCACTGATAAGGAAGGTCCTCCTCCCCTTCTCTCTGATTCTAGTCTATCAGGTCTCATCAGGAGTGACTGCATTGTCTTCCTTTGTGGCCTGGTAAGGCTACTCCCCCAATAGGGTGAGGTGATCAAAGAACAGGCCAATCAGTTCATGTCAGAGACAGTCCCTGTCCCCATTATTATGAACCCACTTGGACACTGACTGCCATGGGCTACCTCTGTGCAGGGGTTCCAGGCCATCTCCATGAGTGGTCCTTGGCTGGAGTATCAGTCTCAGAAAAGACCCCTGTGCCCAGACTTTTTAAATCTGTTGCTCTCCTTGTGGAGCTCCTGTCTCCTCCAGGTCTTACTATTTCCCAGTTCTTTCATAAGATTCCCTGCACTCTGCCCAAAGTTTCGCTATGAGTCTCAGCATCTGCCTCAACTTTCCTCATTCTTTAGGCTTCTGTTTTATCCTATTGAGAGTGTCCTTTGTCTTATGATAAAAAAATCTAGATTTTAGTTATGGTTAATATAAAGTTTGCTTAATTTCTTCTTGTGTTCATATTTGGAAAATTTTTAGAAAATTATTATTTTTCATGCAGAATTTAAAGTTTGTATCCATAAATATTATTTTCTTCAATATGATCAGATCTTAAGGACAATAATGGGAAAGTAAGTCTTTTTTAATTAAATTTTTATTTCTTATATTAATTACAGTTTATTCACTTTGTGTCCCAGCTGTATCCCCATCACTCATTCCCTCCCAATTCCACCCTCTCTCCCTCATCTCCTTCTATGCCCCTCTCCAAGTCCACAGATAGGGGAGGACGACCTCCCCTTCCATCTGACCCTAGCTTATCAGGTCTCCTTAAATGTTTTTATTTTTAAACATGAAAAATGTTATGAAACTAAGCTTTTAATTTTAAAATGATCAAAAGAATAAAAAGATATTTCTTGGTGAAAAGAATAAATTCATTCCAGAGAAAAGCAAAAATTATTAACTAGAAAGTAATTACATGAGCCTAGAAAGTAATTACATGAGCCTAAAAAAGTAAACACCTAACAAAATGGGTGACATTAGCTGTCATAATACATAAAAATAAATAGATGTTCACAGAAAAGGAAATGCAGTAATTAGAAAAAAGTCATGAAATACATTGATGTTACCTGACTAAAGAAGTTACATGTCTGATGCAAGGAATCTCCACGCTCAGTGCCCTGTAGTTTGAATTTCCTGTTTCTGTCAAGTTCTGAGAAAATTCCAAACCTTACAATAAGTAGGATCTTATTTGTGTTCTATTTTGTCCAATCTGACAGCTAATACCAATGAAATTATACAAGTTACAATATGATACTGTATTATTAGATAATTATTTTTTATCAAATGTTTACAACATTTTAACTTCCCTTGGTATCATCTTTGGTAAATTATTTAATAGAGATGAAAATAATTTTTCCTTGTGCAATTGCACTGGCTCCATTGAATCCTGACACATTTGCTTGGTTCATATTACATCACATTTTTGTGATGCATAAAACATGGTTTAATTTCATGTATATTCTGAACTTTTGAAAGAATTGTACTGTATGTCGTCTCTCACTCCATTTAAAAGTAATCATTATTTCATCATAACAATTCATACAGTGTCACCTTGATAAAACACATGTAACCTGTTACTTTTTAATGTTTCTCAGCCTTTTTCATTTAGTATGTCTTGTACAGTTATCTGAAAATATGGGCCAAGTGTGGTAGCTCACACCTACACATCCTTCATTTGGGAGGCTGATGGCCATGAGACCCTGACCTGCTTGAGCCACAAGCTAAGATAATGTCTCAAAAACAAAATAAAAGTTTGTTTCTCATGAGGACAGAATTTTGGGTTATTTCTAGTGTTTGTCAACATCAAGAATAAGATTATAGACGAGAATGCTATTGAAAATATTAATCAAATTGAAGTAATCTATCAGACTATACCATGGTGATCTTAATAAATATCTCCAGGAATCATTTTGTTCCATGTTTTATTTTCTGTACTGTAGAGCATACTAGTTATATTTATTTTAATATTTTCTTTCTTCTGTTATCATTCTTTTATTTGAATAAATAGTTATATTTTTTAATTCTAATTGTTTTCTAAGCTGTGTTCCATATACTGGTTGACTTTGGAAAATCTACTTTTCTCTACCATTTGTAGTAATTTTATTCTTCTCTTGTATACCTCATCCCAAATATCACAAGACCATTTTGTCTAGTTTCTGCAACTATGATGGTTGTGAACATACCAAGCATGTCGCCTTGGGGAAGGTAATTTGACAGTTAATTGACCCAAGCCATCTCAGAATGCTATTGTGCTTAATTCAGGGAATGTTGTGCATTACATTTTATAAGAATTAAATCAGGTTATAAGTGGATGGTATATGAAAGTATCTGCCAAACGATAGCAATGACATACATGTTCATTAACAAATTTTAATACAATGTAATTTCTTGGATAGCAAAATGACTAAAGGAGTAAAGAGCTTTCTACCTTGCCTGATGCCCAGAATTTGACCCCCAGACCCACCTTGCAAAAGGATAAAACCAGGACCGACAAGTTCTCTTCCTCATCTCAGGTCAGTCTAAAGAGCAGGTACTATGACCCAGTAAGAGATCATATTGCTACAAACAAGATAACTAACTCCGATTAACAATGATCAAGACTGACATCTGGCCTTCACACACATGCTCAAACACAAGTAGGTGCATTCATGTACCTATATCTACATGAATATCACACAGAGAAATACATGTATACAACTTCTTTCAATAACATTACAATTTTTGGTTGGCTATTTGGCATCTCTTTTTGACCTCTTATCTTCTGGAACCTCTTATCTTCATAAGTTCAAATGAAAAACTTTTTAATTTTTTTCATGGTAAAAGTTGGTTCATAGTTTTTTTTAATACTTTATTAATTACAATTTTTCTTTTTTAACTTTTATTAATTACACTTTATTCATTTTGTATCCCCCCATAAGCCCCTCCCTCCACCCCTCGCAGTCCCACCCTCCCCCCCTTTCTGCAGGCAGGACCCTCCCCAAGTCCACTGATAGGGGAGGTTCTTCTCTTCTTTCTGATCTTAGTCTATCAGTTCTCATCAAAAGTGGCTGCATTGTCCTCTACTGTGGCCTGGTAAGGCTGCTCCCCCCTCAGGGGGGAAGTGATCAACGAGCAGGCCAATCAGATTATGTCAGAGGCAGTCTCTCTTCCCATTACTATGTAACCCACTTGGACACTGAACTGCCATGGGCTACACCTGTGCAGGGGTTTCAGGTCATCTCCACGAATAGTCCTTGGTTGGAGTATGAGTCTCTGGGAAGTTCCCTGTGTTCAAATTATCTTGTTCTGTTGCTCTCCTTGTGGAGTTCCCGTCCCCTCCAGCTCTTACTATTTCCCACTTCTTACATAGAATTCCATTCACTCTGCCCATCAGTTGGCCATCGGGCTCAGCATCTGCTTTGACAGTCTATACTGCAGAAGCTTTCAGAGGCCCTCTGTGGAAGGTTTCAAGGTTGGGTTGTTTTGATTTGCATTTCCCTAATGGCTAATGAGGTTGAGCTTCATTTCTTTAAGTGCTCCTGTGCCATTCAATATTCCTGTATTGAGAAATCTCTATTTAGCTCTGTTCCCCATTTTTTAATTGGATTACTTGGTTTGCTGCTTTTCAGCTTCTTTAATTCTTTATATATACTGGATATGAGTCCTCTGTCAGATAACGGGTTGGTGAAGATCCTTTCCCAATCTGCTTTTTTTTTTTTTTTTTTTTTTTTTTTTTTTTTTTTTTGATGACAGTGTCCTTTGCTTTACAGAAGCTTTTCAGTTTCATGAGGTCCCATTTATTGATTGTTGCTCTTAGAGCCTGTGCTATTGGTGTTCTGTTCAGGAAGTTTTCTCCTGTACCAATGAGTTCTAGGGTATTCCCCACTTTTTTTTCTATCCGATTTAATGTGTCTGGTTTTATGTTGAGGTCTTTGATCCACTTGGACTTCAGTTTTGTGCAGGGTGATAAGTATGGATCTATTTTCATTTTTCTACATGTAGACATCCAGTTGGACCAGCACCATTTGTTGAAGATGTTATCTTTTTTCCATTGTATGGTTTTGGCATCTTTGTCAAAAATCAGGTGTCCATAAGTGTGTGGGTTTATTTCTGGGTCTTCTGTTCGGTTCCATTGATCCACCATTCTGTTTCTATGCCAGTACCATGCAGTTTTTATAACTGTTGCTCTATAGTACAAATTATTCACTTTGTATCCCCCCTGTGGTTCCCTCCCTTCTCCCGTCCCAATCCCTCCCTTCCTCCACCCTCTGCATGCCTGCCCCTCCCCAAGTCCACTGATAGGGGAGGTCTTCTTTTTCTTCCTTCTGATCCTAGTCAATTAAGTCTCATCAGGACTGGCTGCATTGTCTTCTTCTGTGACCTGGTAATGCTGCTTCCCCATCAGGGAGAGGTAATTAAAGAGCAGGCCAATCAGTTCATGTCAGAGACAGTCCCTGTTCCTATTACAATGGAACCCACTTGGATACTGAACTGCCATGGGCTACATCTGTGCAGGGATCTTATCTCCATGCATAGTCCTTGGTTGGAGTATCAGTCTCAGGAAAGACCCCTGTGCTTAGATTTTTTGGTTCTGTTGCTCTCCTTGTGGAGTTCCTGTCCTCTTACTGTTTCCCACTTCTTTCATAAGATTCCCTGCACTCTGCCCAAAGGTTGCCCTTAAGTCTCAGCATCTGCATTGATAGTCTGCAGAGCAGAGCCTTTCAGAGGTCCTCTGTGTCAGGCTCCTGACTTGTTCCCTCTTTTCTCCTTCTTCTGATGCCCATCCTCTCTGCCTTTCTGGATAGGAATTGAGCATTTTAGCAAGAGTCCTCTCTCTGGATTAGTTTCTTTAGGTGTACAGATTTTAGGAGGTTTATCCTATATTATATGTCTATATGAGTGAGTATATACCATGTGCATCTTTCTGCTTCTGGGACAGCTCAGTCAGGATGATCTTTTCCAGATCCCACCATTTACCTGCAAATTTCATGATTTCCTTGGTTTTTATTGCTGAGTAATATTCCATTGTGTAGATATACCACAATTTGTGCATCCATTCCTCCACTGAGGGGCCTGGGCAGTTTTAACTAGCTCTACATTAGGACCACTGAGGTGTTAATTTTGTCTGAATTTAGATTGTTGGATTCATGTTCTAGATTCTTTCATGTATCATATTCTTACAGATTTTTAAAAATGTTAAAATTAATATTCATCACTGGGTGACAATGATTTTTTCTGGAACAAAAAAATTTTGAAACTATAATGTGGTGAATCACCAGAAGAGTTAACCTCTTATGAATATTACTTTTCACATATGTGTACATATTGTCCCACCAGTTTGCAAAAGTCAATCTGATTTTGCAAACATCATTGAACATTTCCTAGAATCTCGATACAGCACATACATACCCGTCTCTTTATTCATCAACAATGATGTCTCTGGCTTACTCCCCCTCACAAACCTGCCACACTCTGAAGTTTGGAGACTGTACCTTATTTTTTGTATATCCCCAGTTTCTATCTATATTTTGGCACATAGTAATTAACAACAACAAGAAGAAACATATTTGACAAATAAAGAAATATAAAATCACTGGTCAAAGTAGAATGTAAATGTATTTTCCTGATTGACAAATCATCGTTTTGTCATATGACAGTCTTAGTTACAGCAACATAAACTGAAAGGTCCATCTCTAGGTCAAAAACCTGTTTTACACACTTTAAATTATAATTATCCTGTAATGATTCTTGCAAATACCTGTTATTCATATTAATCCTGGGAAAATTGCAGTATAGGGTTTGCATAGACATTAATAACAAGGTTATCATTCATGTGAAATTTTAAAGCTTGCCTCAAATTCAATGCATATCTATGTAAGCAAAATTTGACACAGTATTAATAAACTCTTGAAAGTATTGCATAATGTTCTGACTAGTTGATTAAGTTGCAACTAACCAATTATAAATGATTAGGACTAAAATCCAATCACTGTTCATGCAAATAAGTCCTTGGTTTTGCCCTCAAATGAAATAGGCAGTCTTTGGAGGCTAAATTTAAAATATTGAGAACTGATTACAGTAATTTCATGGTGACATACATGACAATGTTTCTTCTCTGAGAAAGAAGAGGGCAGTTTCTACTTTATACGAAAAATATTTATGTTTAAAAATTAATAATTTAGCATAATTGGGATTACTGTATCAGCCTCGGTTGTAGAGAATTTAGTGATGTACTGCTTGTTCTGTAGGCCGAGGAAAATAAATCCCTGAGCCATAGAATTTATATTTTCTTATTTTATTAGTTATTTTTCTGTTTCTATGAAAAAATCTAGACAAAAATGACTTATGAACAAGTATGTGTGGGTTTATTGTGAAGAAGGAATAGAGTCCATCATGATAGGGAGGTGTGGAAGCAGGATCAAGAAGCTGATAATTACATCTCAATCACAAGCATGGATCAGAAGTGTTAACTGAAAGTAGGGCATGGCAACACACCCTCAAATCCTGCCCCACTATATTACTCCCTCCAGCAAGGCTACACTTTCTAAACATCTGGAAACAGCAGCACCAAGTGGAAACCAAATGAGAAAATGCCTGAACATGTGGGGAACATTGTCATGAAAACTGCCATACTTATTAACGAAACACTTGTCAACCAATAGAACAGAAGCATTCCAGATTTCTGTGTATTGCCTTTAGTTTGAAATGTTTCTTTAAAGATTGAATTTCATGTTAAATTACTTTAATTTTGTGTGTTTCTTTCACTGAAGACATGTACTATGTTATAGGTACTGTCCGAGACCTCTAGCCAGAGTTCTTTTCAGTGCTTGGTCTTCTTCACAAATGCACAGGAGGGACTGAATGTCCATGTCTAACAGCTGGGTGTACCTTGAGGTAGTCCAAAGTGATTTTGTTTTCATATTTCAGGATGAACAATGTGCAGTTAGACAAAAATATTATAAATTCTATATACCTCAGCAGTCTAAATCACAGCATGAAGAAATAATTCTGCTTTTGCATTGTTAACTCTAAATGCTTATATTTATTAAACTGAGAAAGACATTGAGTGTCAAGGTAGGATTACAAAGTGAGTTATTTATGTTTCCCATATTTACCAGCTCAATAGTACTGGTACAAAGACACATTATTAGTAAGATGCCACTGTCTCCCTTTAGAAACTGTATTCTTTTTTTTCATGTTTTAATTTTATTTTAAATCATTAAAATGAACACTTGCCAAGTTTAAAATAATAAAAATATTTCATGCCATTTGCTCTTACAATAAAATCATGCCATTTAAAATAATGTGCAGTAGGAAAAAGACAAAGCATCTCAAACATCAAACTCTAAGCAGCATCAAGCCATGCTAGGAAAAAAAAATCAAGTACTTAAGCAATAGCTCTCAAAATTGAGATTTTAAAGAGCAACATGAAATATATACACGGTGCTAAAAAAAAGTATTCACAAGAGTAAATAGGTCTTAGACATCTTTTCCGCTACAAGAAAAAAAAAAAAAGAAAAACTAATGTGAAAACAGAAGCAATGATTATATTACTGATTCTCATGGTGCTTGTTTATTTTAAAATGTACTTTGGCAGCATTCCCTTAGTGTGTAATAATGGCAACATGAACCAGCCATTAGCCATTAGCCATTAGCTAGTATTCTACAGAATTAACTTATGAGACATAAGTATAAGTCATTAGGTAGACATGATGTCTTTACCACACAATAGAGCATGATACCATGGCCCATGGCCCAAGGCAAAAATATAGCAGCAGAAGGAGGGGTGCCTGAAACAGAGGAAGGCTGGGTCTAGAGTAGGTGCATTGAAACTCCATGATACATCGACTAAAGAGTAGGGCAAGTAGCAACTTTCTTACCCACATTCATAGAAACGGTATTCTTAATTAATTAATTTTTAGGTTAGTATCCAAAAGGAATGGCTATCATTATGATATAAATTTGTAATTATAATTTATTCTCATTTCTTCTCAACCACATACCTTATTTTAAAAATATAGTCTTCGTGGTACACAAAAGTATCTTCTTTAAATGAACGTAAGCAAAGAATACTACGTATTTAAAATATACATACTTTTTAATGCTTTATGAACCAGGTAAAAATACATATTTTTAAAAGTACAGTGTAATAAACCAAGTTCTTAAAATTAAATATCTAAATATCATTGTTTCCTTGAGTATATAGAAATATCATTTGTCCTTTATATTTTCCATGGAACAATTAATGCAGTAACTTTGGATTATAATAAAGTAACTCACCTAAGAACCATCTATTGGGTTCAAGACATTATTAGCCAGTGGAATAACCATACTAAAATAGTTTAGGGTTAGTATCAGTTTATTTGAAAGCTTACGTGAAGCACATAAGGGTCTAAACCAATGACACTAAGAATGGAAGACATTAAAATTCACAGAATTCTTCCTAGAGCAATGGCATTCGCTACCACAGTAGCTTGTTGACTACAACCTTGTGAGTTGTAAAAGACAAAACAACGTTTAGACTAGGGGACAAATTGAATTATTTCAAATTCTATAGTTTGGATTAAATTGTAACATCCATGACATCTCTTCCAGCACCCCTCTTCTTATTAAGATTTTTTCTCTATTTTACTTCTTTCTAACATGATTTTCAAGAAAGTACATGGTTATATGCTTAGTTACCTTAGATTTATATCTGTTTTGATGTGATGCTAAATACTATTTTCTAGATAATTTATCCTAAAACATCTAGATGTTGTCTCATTTTTTTTTCCTTTTCTGAAACCTTACTGTCTCTAGCCTAGCATTTGAAAAACAAACAGCCATCTTTTCTGACAGCAAGCCTGACTTATGGAGGCTGTGCATGAGGATGTGCAGATGAGTCTCTTCTTGAATAAATAAATACAATCTGCTCTTCTGATCATTTTTGAGACAATCCTTCTAGGCTAAGAACCATCAACCTTTCCTGGATATTTAAAGAAAAAGAAAGAACTCATGGGACAAATGCAAAGTCAAATGTGGAAAGCTCAAGTACATACTTAACCATGAGAAAAGTCTTTTGAAATCTTGTATCAATATAGATTAAGCCAACTGTTAATGGAGGGCTTCTAGTTCCTAAAACTCAAAAAAAAAAAAAATTCACCTGGAACTTTTTGTAGGTTGATTGTGGAGAAGTGATTTGGATAAGAAAGTCGCCTGAGGAAAATGTTTTTGTAGGGCTGCATAAAAATCCTGAGAACTGAAATGGACCCTGAGGAGCTTAGAGACACGCAACTGTCCATGTCCATGGCAGAAAGGCAATTAGCCTCACACGTTTACAGTTCAGGGTAAAAATATTAATTGTTGGCAGAGGATATGGCAGAGTTAGTAAAGGGCTTGCCTTGTGAGCATTAGGTCCTGATTTCAATTCCCAGAAATAATGAGAAAATGCCAGGCATGTGTGTAATGGTGGGAAGCTAGAAGGGTCCGGACGGTTTGCTGGACACACCATTTAGCCTAATTGGTGACTTACCGAACAATGAAAAATTCTGTATCTATAAAGATAAATGGCGTTACCCAGCTTGGCAGCTCAACCCTCCTCTTTATGGCATACATGCATGCATGTGCACTTGTAACCACACAAACATGAACACAAAAACAGACACACAAACACACAAGTGTCTATGTGTTTGCATATTATTTTTTTAATTTTTAAATGATCAGAAAAGATAATTCAGCCAGCTCTGGATAAAGTTTCATGAATATTTTCATAGACTCACACTCCAAATCACTCTAAATTCTAGCAAATAAAATAAAGGCTAGAGAATTTTCTCCAATCTTGCTTCTCTTAGGATTTCCAAGATGCTTATAAAGAAGGCTAAACATGAAAGCTAAAGTTTCCAAATGAAGATGTCTTTGCTAGGTGGCATTTTCTTTTCTGACTAAGTTATGACACTAACTCCAAACTTTCTCAGGAAGATTGGGCCTCACCGAATTGTGAGAATTGGTGGAACATCACCATAAAATATGTGGTATAGTCAGGGCATATTTTTAACTATTTCAGATACATAGCAATTGCCCCACAGATTAACAAATACTTATTAATATTTCTAAAATAAACATGAAGGTATAACTTTATTATCATGAACATTTGCTTTAATTATGACATGACATATGCTCACAGGCTCATGTATTGAACATTTGATGCTTAGTAGCTGGGGAGGTTTTAGAAACATCAGAAGGGAGGCTCTAGCTGGAGAGGTTGGGTTCCTGATGGAAAGTCTTAAACGACTATATCGAGTCCTGGCCATTTCTTTTATATGAGCTTCCTCACCACCCTGAGTTAAAGAATCTTTTTTTAATTATTTGATCACCAGCTATAGTGAATTCATAAAAGCCAATCTGAGTGCATTAAAAGCATTGATAAAAGCATTGATCTAGTGAGGAAGCTGTAAAGGCAAGAGAAATACTAGAAGCAAAAGCTACCAGATCAAGGCAATAACCATGATGGTTATTCAAAACTGCCATCACTGTGAAACCACCAGGACATTTATTACACCTATATTAAGCTCACAATAAATGTCACGACCAAGCCTCTCTATTTGGACAATAATCACTACTGGGAAAGTTTATGTGCTGACTTACAGGACTCTACACTCATGGTCTCTGGATTCCCTGGCTCTTCAACACTAGGTAACAAGCTTTATTTTAATTAATTTTTATATTAATTACATTATATATTTATTAATTATATATTTATATAAATAAATAATTTATATTTATTTACTTTGTATACCAGCTATAGTCCCCTCCCTCAATCCCTCCCAATCCTACCCTCCCTCCTTCATCTCCTCCCTGCCCCTCTCTAAGTCCACAGATAGGGGAGGTCTTCAACATAACAAGCTTTTAATCATTTTCTTGAGCTCTGGTATCTTCCACCACCTTTATCTTATTGAGTTTCTCAAGTGCTTTTCCTAAACTATATTTCTTTCATTCCTTAGAGATGTCCATATTTTTTTCCAGAAGAATGGAAGCCACCAGGATTTAAGCCTGTGCCGTTGGCATTCTATTTAGGAAGTTGTCTCCTGTGCCAATGAGTTCACAGGTTTTCCCCACTTTTTTTTCTAACCAATTTAGTGTGTCTGGTTTTATGTTGAGGTTTTTTTATCCACTTGGGCTTTAGTTTTGTGCAAGGTGATAAATATGGATCTATTTTCATTTTCCTGCATGTAAACATTCAGTTGGACCGGCACCATTTGTTGAAGATGCTGTCTTTTTTCCATTGAATGGTTTTGGCTTCTTTGTCAAAAATCAAGTATTCATAGGTGTGTGGGTTTATTTCTGGGTCTTCTGTTCGGTTCCATTGATCCTCCTTTCTGTTTCTATGCCAATACCATGCAGTTTTTATTATTATTGCTCTGTAGTAGAGCTTGAGATCGGGGATGGAGATACCACCAGATGATCTGTTGCTGTACAGGATCATTTTGGAGATTCTGAGTTTTTTGTTTCTCCATGTGAAGTTGATAATTTTTCTTTCAAGGTCTGTAAAGAATTGTGTTGGTATTTTGATGGGAATTGCATTGAATCTGTAGATTGCTTTTGGCATAATGGTCATTTTCACTATGTTAATCCTACTGATCCATGAGCATGGGAGATCTTTCCATTTTCTGATATCTTCTTCAATTTCTTTCTTCAGAGACTTGAAGATTTTTTCAAACAAGTCTTTCACCTGCTTGGTTAGAGTCATCCCAAGGTACTTTAAGTTACTAGTGGCTATTGTGAATGGTGTTGTTTCCCTGATTTCTTTCTCAGCCCTTTTGTCTTGGGTATAGAGGAGGGTTTCTGATTTTTTTTAAATTAATTTTGTATCCAGCCATTTTGCTGAAGGTGTTTATCAGCTGAAAGAGTTCTCTGGTTGAATTTTGGGGGTCACTCAGGTATACTATCATATCATCTGTGAAACTTTGACCTCTTTCTTTCTGATTTGTATCCCCTTGATCTCCTTTAATTATCTTATTGTTCTAGCTGGGACTTCAAGTACTATGTTGAAGAGATATGGAGAGAGTGGGGATCCTTGCCTTGTCCCTGATTTCAGTGGGATTGCTTTAAGTTTCTTCCATTGAGTTTGATGTTGGCTATAGGTTTGCTGTATATTACCTTTACTATGTTTAGGTATGTGCCTTGAATCCCTGATCTGTCCAAGACTTTAAACATGAATGGGTGTTGGACTTTGTCAAATGCTTTTTCAGCATCTACAGAGATTATTATGTGGTTTTTCCTTCTTCAGTTTGTTTATGTGGTGGGTTACATTGATGAATTTCTGTATATTGAACCACCCTTGCATGCCTGGGATGAAGCCTCTTTGGTCATGGTGAATGATATCTTTTATGTGTTCTTGGATTCGGTTTGCAAATATTTTATTTACTATTTTTGCATCAATGTTCAGAAAAGAGGTAGATCTGAAGTTCTCTTTGTTGGGTCTTTGTGTGGTTTAGGCATCAAGGTGACAGTGGCTTCATAGAATGAGTTTGGTAATGTTCCTTCTGTTTCTATTTTGTGGAATATTTTGAAGAGAATTGGAATTAGCACTTTTTTGAAGATCTGGTAGAATTCTGTGCTGAAACCATCTGGCCAAGTGCATTTTTTGGAAAGGAGACTATTGATGACTGCTTCAATTTCCTGGGGGATATAGGGCTGTTCAGTCTTTCTATCTGATCTTGACTTAATGTTGGTAGATGGAATCTATCAAGAAAATTGTCCATTTCTTTTAGATTTTCAAATTTTGTGTTATATTGGCTTTTGTAGTAGGACTTTTGTTGGAATTTCCTCAGTCTCTAGTTATGTCCCCCTTTTCATTTCTGATTTTGCTGATTCGGATGGTTTCTCTCTGCCTTTTAGTTAGTTTGGCTAAGGGTTTGTCTATCTTGTTGATTTTTGCAAAGAACCAGCTCTTGGTTTCATTGATTCTTTGAATAGTTTTATTTGTTTCTAAATGATTGATTTTAGTGCTGAGTTTGATTATTTCCAGCCGTCTGTTCCTCTTGCGTGTATCTGCTTCTTTTTTTCCTACTGCTTTCAGTTGGGCCATTAAGTTGCTTGTGTGACATGTTACACATTTCTTCTTGAAGACACTTAGTGCTATGAATTTTCCTCTTAGCACTGCTTTCATTTTGTCCCATAAATTTGGGTATGTTGTACCTTCATTTTCATTGAATTCTAGGAAGTCTTTAATTTCTTTCTTTATTTCTTCCTTAATCCAGCTGTCATTGAGTAGCAAATTGTCATTTTCCATCTAAGTGTAGGCTTTTTGCTATTTCCATTGTTATTAAGGTCCAGCTTTAGTCCAAGGTGGTCAGATAGAATACAGGGTATTATTTCAATCTTCTTGTATCTGTTGAGGCTTGCTTGTAACCAACTATATGGTCTATTTTGGAGAAGGTTCCATGATGTGCTGAAAAGCAGGTATGCTCTTTCGAGTTTGGGTGAAAAGTTCTGTAGACATCTATCAGGTGCATTTGAATTAGAGACTTTATTTTCCTATTTGGCTTCCGTCTAGATGATCTGTCCCTTGGTGAAAGTGGGGTGTTGAAGTCTCCCACTATTAAAGTGTTGGGATCAATGTGTGATTTAAGCTTTAATAATGTTTCATTTATGAATGTAGGTGCTCTTGTATTTGGGGCAGAGATATTCAGAATGGTGGTGTACTCTTGGTGGATTTTTCCTTTGATGAGAATATAGTGGCCCTCCTCATCTTTTTGATTAATTTTGGTTGAAAGTCCATGTTATTAGATATTAGGATAGCTACCCCTGCCTGTTTTCTGGGTCCATTTGCTTGAAAAACATTTTTCTAGCCCTTTACTCTGAGGTAGTGTTTATCTTTGTTGCAGAGGTGTGTGTCTTGGATGCAGCAGAATGTTGGATCCTGTTTCCACACCCATTCTATTAGTCTGTGCCTTTTTATTGGAGAGTTGAGTCCATTGATGTTGATAGATAATAGTGACCAATGAATGTTACTTCCTCTTATTGTGGAGTTGGTGGTCTTACTGTGATTCATTGCTTGTTTTCTTTTAATTTTTGTTGGGAAATTATCTGTATCCTATGTTTTCTTGGGTATAGTTGTTTTTGTTAGATTGGAGTTTTCCTTCCAGTATCTTCTGTAGGGCTGGTTTGCTGTGTAGAAATTGCTTAAATTTAGTTTTGTCATGGAATATTGGATTCTGCAGTTCAGACTGGTACCATCTTTCTCTGGTGCCTGGAGAATTCTTCAGGAAGATGAGAGAGGTCCAGTGGTTTCAGTGTGTGTGTTGGTGCTTCAGCTGTACCTGTGAGAGGAAAATCCAAGGGCACAGAAGGACAAATGTGAGCAAGCATGTGCGTGTCATGGAAGTGTGCTCTGAGGGACAGTGTGCTAGAGAATGTTGAGGCCTTCAGTGTGAGGGAGGGGTACCTTGCAGGCACTGAAGGGGTTGCAGGTGCTAAAGGTATCACAAGTGCTAGTGATGATCATGGGCGCAAATTCCCTGAGTACATCAATGGCCTACAGGCTACTGGTATTCATCTCTAACTGAGCTCCAGAAGTTATTTGCCTAAACTCCACTGGTAGATCCGCAGAGAAAGCGTTTCAATGTCCCAAGAAACCCTCTGTTTCCCACAGTGGATCTGTGCGTGGGAGGGATCTGATGTCTGGCTGCTAGCTTTAGAAGCACCCTGCATCTGGAGCTCGGTAGGCCCTGAGGGCATCCTCACTCTCTAGCAGGTCAAATCGTAAAGCACAGGGGTTCCTCCTGTTCTCTACTGGCTGTTTTTGACCTGTTGAGTCAAATGTGGCAGGATGAGCTCAGTCAGCTCAGTGGTGCTACAGCCACTGAACTAGGGAGTCCAGCTGTGGCTGCAGAACTGGAGTGTCCAGCTGCCTGCTGGGAAGTCCTGGGGAGCCACAAAAGTGGTCCACAGACCTAGATGACTGGGCACCTGGTGTACCTGGATGGTTTTTCAGGTCTGCTGGACTTTAGTGGCTGTACAGCTGGCTATCTGGTCCCCAGGCAATGAGTTCTGTGCTCAGTGTCGGCTCCCCAAAGGAAGAGGAAGGCCCAAACAAGAGAAGTGTCCCTCTCCATTCCCAGAGAAGTCCCCGGCTGACCTGAGTCTAAATGTTCTCCACTCCTGTGATGTTCCCTCTCTTTCAGGAAGCCACACCGTTGATTTTCTGGCTTCAGTTACCCCTCCACTCACCAATTTCGGAGTTTCAATTCCTCTGCCTCCCAGAAACATTGAAAGCTGGTCGCCACCATCTTGGATCCCCCCATGAGATAATTTTAAATTTTCTTTATTTGGGAACAGTGTCTCAAAACACAGGGTTGACAAGGTGTCACTTGAAACATACATACATACACACACACACACACACACACACACACACACACTTTTTCTTTTCTTTTCTTTTCTTTCTTTTTTTTTTTTTTTTTTTTGAGAAAGGAAGAAAGTCCTAACAACTTGTTGGAACCATCCTGATAGCAATAACAGACCCCAGCAGATGTGAGGCTGCCTCTTCCCTGGGTGAATCCCTTAAGAATGATAGAGAATACATCACAGAGTTGTGACAGAGTCAACCAGCTAAGTGTTAACTCACCACCCCCACATTGATGCATTGATTTTGATATTTGGCTGCTAAAATTTTAGCGCTAAATTTAATATGTTAAAGTGCTAGTCGACTTTCATAAATATGTCTCTGAGAAAATGTGTCTCTAAGAAAATACAAGATGTGGTGGTGGTCTAAAATCAGCTAGATATTGACTTTTGACACCTGGCCACTGGGAAATGACACCCAATTATGTATTACTGATTTTGCGTTCAACTAGAGTTTCTTTGTTTTTTATTCTAAACAATCCTAGATCAGTTACATAATATGAATATAAATAACTATGCAATAAAATACATAATGCTAACAGTTAAGGCCTATTGCTCTTACGTTTCCACAGATTAGTATAATCTTCCTAGTACTGTGAATGCTATCATTTGGACTCAGAATTTGATCACTTCTTTCATTAAATTAAAACAGGGATCTAGAAAATATCACGTTTTGTGAAGTAAAGATTTAAATTATTTTTTCATGTCCTACATTAATGTTGTAATTTCATGTTCAGACAAGAATTTTATTCATACAATTGCTTTCATTTTCTCACTATTATCTTAAGTACTAGGACTGAAAACACTGCCAACAAAGACACCATTCAGCAAAGCTGCACTGGCCCTGCTGCTTATTATCTGAAAAGTTTTCATCTTAGGAAGAAACAATAACATGCAATTATTATCTACATACATATATACCTAATTCTAAAAATATGTGTTTAGATTTAGCATATTTTGAATATGCTAAAATGTATTGAAGAACATATTAAGGAAAACATTTCTGGACTTCGTTTGCTTAACTTGAATTGAATAAGCAAACAACATGTCAGATAATTCACTGCATGTTCTTTATTATTATTTTTTTTTTTACAATTTATTCACTTTGTTTCCTGGTTCTAACACCCTCCCTCATCTCCTCCCAGTCTCATTCTCCTTCCCTCTTTTCCCCTGTATGCCTCTCCCCAAGTCCACTGATAGGGGAGGTCCTCTTCCCCTATTATCTGACTCTAGCCTATCAAGTTTCATCAGGACTTCCTGGATCTTCTTCCTCTGTGGCCTGGCTATATACCCACACCAGCAGGAAGTGATCAAAGAGCATACAACCAAGTTCATGGAAGAGACAGCCTCTGCTCCCCTTAAGGGAACCGACATGGACCTTGAGCTGCCTATGGCTGTATCTGAGAAGGGGATAAAGGTCCTCTCCACCATGGTCCTTGGTTTATTCATCAGTCCTTGAAGGACCTCCTGGACCCAGCTTATTTGGCTTTGTTGGTCTCCTTGTGAAGCTCGTGTCTCCTCATGGTCTTTCTACCTCCCCCTTCTTCCATAAGACCCCCTGTGCTCCTCTCAAAATTTTTCCGTGAGTCTCTGCATCTGCTTTGCTGTCTTTGAGAGGACATCTCTGATAGGCTCCTGTCCTGTTCCCTCTCTTCTACTGCTTCAGGTGTCTATCCTGTTAGCCCTTCTGAATGAGAATGAGTCATCTTCCCTGCGGTCTTCCTTTTTGTTTAGCTTCTTTAGGTCTGTAGATTTTTATATATGTTTATAAATATATGTTTATATATATATGTATGTTTATCCAATTTTATGTGGCTAATATCCTCTTATAAGAGACTATATACCATGCATGTCTTTCTGCTTCTGGGTTACCTCACTCAGGATGGTATTTTTTAGTTTCATCCATTTGCCTACAAATTCATGATTTCCTTTTTTTAAATATTTGAATAGTATTCCATTCTGTAAATTTACCACAACTTCTGTATTCATTCTTTGATTGAGGGACATCTAGGTTGTTTCCATATTCTGGCTATTAAGAATAAAGGTGATATGAACTTTGAGCAAATGTCCTTGTATGTTTGAGCATCTTTTGGATATGTGCCCAGGAGGGGTATAGCTGGATCTTGAGGTAGCACTATTCCTAATTTTCTGAGAAAGTGCCAGATTGATTTCCAAAGTGGTTGTGCAGGTTTGTATTCCCACCAGCAATGGAGGAGGGTTCCCTTTCTCCACAGTCTCTCCAGCATGTATTGTCACTTGAGTTTTTGGTCTTAGACATTCTGATGGGTGTAAGATGGAAGCTCAGAGTCCTTTTGATTTGCATTTCTTGGATGACTAAGGATGTTGACAGATTCTTTTAAGTGTTTTTCAGCCATTCGAGATTCCTCTGTTGAGAATTCTCTGTTTAGCTCTGTACCCTATTTTTTAATTGGATTATTTGGTTTGTTGGAGTTTATTTCTTGAGTTCTTTACATATTCTGTATATTAGCTCTCTGTCAGATGTAGGGTTGGTGAAGATCTTTTTCCTTTCTGTAGGTTGTTGTTTTGTTTTGTTGACAGTGTCCTTTGCTTTACAAAAGCTTTTCAGTTTCATGGGGTCTCATTTATTGATTGTTGATCTTAGAGCTCTTGGTGTTGTTTAAGAAGTTGTCTCCTGTGCTAATGAGTTCAAGGCTTTTCCCAAATTTTTCTTTTAACAGATTTTGTGTGTCTGGTTATATGTTGAGGTCTTTGATCCACCTCGACTTTACTTTTGTGCAGGGTGATAGATATTGGCCTATTTGCATTTTCTACAGGTAGACATCCAATTAAAAAGATAGCATCTTCAACAAATGGTTCTTGTTCAACTGCATGTCTACATACGTTGCATATTTTTTAAAGATAAATTAGCTAAGTAAAGAATTGTGTGGCACATGGATTGTGGGAACAGAGAAAACAGCCTGGAGCTAGAGTAAGGTCAAGATGTGTTCAAACCCCAAAACTATTAATCTTGAGACAAGTGAGTGAAGATCACTCCCTCTCTGTTCTGAACCTGCACACCCACAATGGTTGGTGACCCCACCTTTGTAAAGGTAGTCAAGTGGCCTGAGGCACCGGAAATTCCTCTCACATTAGAAAGTAAATGAAGCATTCCCAGCACCTCAGACCCAGCCAAAGAGGTTCACTCACCAAAAACTCCTACCCACTTCTCCAAGGTTTATTCTCTCCAATAAATAGAGCTGTGTCACTGGAAGAGCTATATGGCAGAGGACTTTCTCTGGTCATTTATGGAAGGGCTGGAGTCCTGCAAAATCATTCAACAGCTAAGCTTCATTCTCTTATTTGGTTTGTTGGTGTTTAATTTCTTAAGTTCTTTATGTACTTTGACTATTAGATCCCTGGGCCCATGTGGGGGCTCTCAGAGACTGAAACACCAACCAAAGAGCAGGAATGGTGTAGACCTAGACCCCTACACATATGTAACAAATGTGTAGTTTGTTTTTCACGTGGGTCCCCTAACAATTGGAGTGGAGGCTGTCTCTGACTCTGTTGCCTGCCTTTGGATCAATTTTCCCTAGCTGGCTACCTTGTCTGGCCTCAATGGGAGAAGATGCACCTAGTCTTGCTATGACTTGATGTGTTAGGGTGGGTTGTTAACTATGGGGAGCCTCCCTTCTCTGAGGAGAAGGGAAGAGGGAAATGGGGGAGAGGGATATGAAGGTGAAACTGAATGGAGAAGATTGAGGGAGCTGTGATCAGGCTGTAAAGTGATGAAATGAATAAATTAATGGACAAAATTAATTTCTTTTTTTTCCTGTAAGTTTGACAGTGTCTATTCTAAGTATCTAGACTTGAAATCATGTTTCAGATATTTAAATAATAACAGTTTGTTTAAAAATGAGGCTACATTAAGTTCTATAATTTATCTCTCATCAATAAAAAGAACTGAAACAGTGCTGAAGAGAATGTTCAGTTGATCAATTACCTTCTACACAACATGAATACTGAGATTGAATCCCCAATAATGACATAAGAGCTAGGAAATGAGACACATATGTAACCTAGTACTGAGGCAGCAGGGACAGGTAGACCCCTGAAACTTACTGACCAGCTGGCCTAGTCAAATAGATAAGCTTCAGCTTTAAGGAGAAATCCAGTCTCAAAAACATAAGATAGAGAGCAATTGAAAAAAAACACCAGAAGTCAATCTCTGGTCCTCACACATACACATATGTCCACACACACACATATTCATGCATATGAACACACACATAAACACACAGAGTGAATTATTTCCTTTATAAAATAAGTCTTAATTAGACAATGTGAGATAATTACACATAAACGAAGACATATCAATGACATTAACTGCATTTTGAAGGATAACCTTAGTGTAAAGAATCTCCATCAGAGGCAGAACACAGTTGTTCCCATCTTTAAAGCTTATTCAGGTTTAACTTGCAGTTAAGTCATTTAACTTGCAGTGCGGCAAAGAGCTGGTTTTAAGATGAAAACTGTTTTCCCCTTAATCTCATTAGGAAGGCATACATTAATCACACTTAGCAGCAGTGAAAATGGTTCTGTCACCATCTCTCTTTCGCCCACACTCGACCAGGGAGTAACAACTCATTTGGCCATCCTCCATAGCCTTCACAGCCATCACGCTCTTCCCTGCCACAACAGACTTGGTCTGAGGAGCAGCAAATGAATCTGGTGGAAGAATCATCATGGTCACAGACATTTGCTAAGGGCAGCTTGTCCTTCCTACCAGCTGGTCCTGAATTACTAGACGTGAAACAATGATTCTGAGACAAAATTGGGAATCACTCTGATGAAGCAGTGCATGAACACATGATGTTATTTTCTTGTGACAATTACAAACCTTCTAGAAACTGTCTATGCTCATCCTTTTTAAGTCCGAGTATTGTCAAGAGAACAAAATAAGCAATCTTAAATGTGACCAACACATAATCCAATACCGAATAAGCACTATCTTACCTTGACATTTTAGAGGTCACCTGCATTAATAAGAGGACTATTATTTTCTAATTTGAAAAACAAGTAGTGCTGGATCAGCATGACTCCAGAGTAGAAGATTCAGTCACTAAAGGTACATAGTGTTTTAGTCACAATATGTCACCTGGAGACTAAAAGCTCATTAATGTGACATTTACTTAGCAAAAGCATTTTCAGCTTCCAATACTGTGGGTGGTAAGCCACACTTGAAGACATCATCTGAGCCCACACCAAGTTGAGTTCTTTTTAAGGGATTTGGCTGTTGTGCCAAGGAGAAGAGGAAGTCTTAGGAAGAATGAATATGTTACTTTGTCATCTAGGCCTGGCTTTCTGTCTTAGAAATAGGTAGCCTAGGGGCACTGACAGATGGCTGAAAACCTTTCAGCTGTAAAATCAGTTCTTCAATAAATCTTAAATCTCACACCAATTATTCATTTTAAGGAAAAGGGACATAGGATGGAACAAGAGTTTAATTTCATAGGACAGGTGTGTTTTAAGCAAAGCATGTAGAGTGAGTGTTCAGAGAATGGCATTATTTCCGCTGAGTGTACATTTTAAGTTTGCACAAAAGGGAAAGCATCCCTGAAAGGCCTGAGATAAAGCTGCTGTGTTAGAAGGAAATGCACACAGAGATGGCCATCACTGCACAATTCCATCTGCAACTACATAAAAAAGAGGTTTTTTTCCCTTTGAAGATAATGCCTTTCCCTCACTCAAGACATGATCATTCCTTGCTGCTCTTTCTCTTTCCCATTTGCCCACCTGTCTCAATAACAGACAGATCTTCTTGTGTCTGAGGTAATAACTACTACAATCTGGTTTTACATAATTTTCATAAAATCCAAACACCATGAATACAAGAACCCTAATTTGTTCCTGATTCTCACAACTACACAGAAAAGACATAGTAGATACTGTCACATAGCAGACATTCAAGAACTATTGCTCACTGAGTATACCTCTGTCTGTGTCCAGCTAAGGAGAATCATCATTGCAGAATTCTCTAAAATCCACAAATCTTACTCCTTCTCACAAAGCAGTTGTCACTGTTTAATTTTCTTAAAACTTGATGAAATGCATGTCTTTACAAAAGTTGCTCCTTGAAGCTAAACTCAAACTCTTCCATGATTTCTATAGAGAGGTCATGATCTCCAGGGTGAGGACTATGGAAGCAAATCAGATGAAACTGTACAAATACTCTTCCTGTTCTCCCTTTTCCTATCCTCCTTCATTGCCCCTTCTCTTACTCTTACTCTTCCCATTCCAAATCCTCTTCTTATTATACCATTTCCTCCCTGGAAAGTAATTAGTCTCTAATATCTTTATCAGTACAATACAGATGCTTTTATGCTACAAAATGTGTAAACTTTGCCATGGACTGCACTGAGTCTACCTAGTATCCATATGTGGAAGACTTCCCTCAATATGATTGTCTTCATAGACATAGACTTTATTATGTAAAGTAATATTAAATGAGATCACTTGTGGGATTCCTAACTGAAAGAACTGGTATCCTTAAAAGAAAAGAAAAACATCAGGGCTCTTGTTCTCTTTATATCATAAAGAGGTGAGCAGGTAAGCACACAGAGAGAAAGTACTATCTTCAAACCAGTGAGTAAAACTTCACCAAAAACCAACTCAGCACCACAGTCTTCAACTCAAGCCCCTAGATCCAAAAGAAATGATGTTAAGTCAAGTCATATTTTAGAAGGAAAAGTAACACCTGTAGGAGTGCAACTGCCATGAATACAGCATGTAATTTGGGAGACTGTATTTGAACTCATCACAGACGAATAATGTCTGGGAAAGAGACTCCATTTGTCCCTGTGGGTGACAAGAAAAAGACTTCTGGATACTCTCCCCAGAGGGTGTGAGATCTGCTGGTTAGGTTCTGTGAGACTCTGCTACCTTCTTAAGCACATTGGTAACTTGATTTCATCTGCTCTCTTCTCCTTCCAGCCCTAGAACCACCACTCTTTGTTTTGTTTTGTTTTGTTTCTGTGACAAAATCAAGGTCCTTGACATCTTTAGACATCTTCTGCCTACCCTGTTTAAAGTGCATCTCTTCTTATAGCAACAGCCCTTGTTCTCTTTGCCATGTAACTTTTATGTTTTGTTTGGGGCCATCTATAACACTGGAGAGAGGGCACAGAGAGATATGAGGGTGGAGATCAGACCTTCAAGGCGAGAGGACAGAGGCCTGTAGACAAAGGAGAAACTGTGGGCAGGGTCATCTCTGTGACAAGCTAGAGACATAAGTCAGGGTAGGCTCCTGGGAGGATACGAGGGGATTCAAGCAGAGACTCCTGTTAGCAGAGACCATAGAGACTGAAGAGAATGTCCTCTAACTAGATTAGTCTTCCAGTAAAGGGTGGGGAACACCAACCCACCCACAAAATCTTTGACCCAAAATTTGCCTTGCATATGAAATGTGCAGGGATAAAGATAGAACAGAGAGAGCAGAGATTGAGGGACTGTCCAACAAATGCCTGGCCCAACCAAAGACCCACTGTACTGGAGACTGCCAACTCCAGACACTATGAGTGATACTCTGCTAAGCTTGCAGACAGGAGCCTATCAGAGTTGTCCTTTGAGAGGCTCTACCCAGCAGCACCTCAAAACAGATGCTGAGACTCACAAACATTGGGCAATGCATAGGAAGTCTTGTGGAAAAGTGGAAGGAAAAAGAAAAGGACTTGTAGGTGAAAGGAAGTCCACAAGAAGACCACCAGAGCCAACCAGCCAGGGCCCAAAAGGGCTTGCTGAGACTGAAGCATCAACCAAGGACCATGCATTGACTGCACCTAGTCCCCCTACAAAGATGTAGCAGATGGGCAGCTTAGCCTTCATGTGGGTCCTCAAGTAAGGGAAGTTGTGATTACATCTTACATTGACCCTCTTGCCAGCTTTTTGACCACTTCCCTCTGGTGGGGCTACGTTACCAGGCCACAGAGGAAGAGGACATGCTCAGTTCGGATTAGCTGATAATCTGAAGATAGGAAGGGAAGCTCCCCTTTTTACAGGAACAGGGGAGAGGGAGGGACAGAGGGTGGAACTGAGAGGGGTGAGGAGGGATGGTGCTACAACCAGGATAAAAAGTGAGAATAGATAGATAGATAGATAGATAGATAGATAGATAGATAGATAGATA
>NW_026591086.1:60303532-60378295 GCF_907164565.1 Psammomys obesus | reverse complement strand
ATAGATAGATAGATAGATAGATAGATAGATAGATAGATAGATAGATAGATAGATAGATGATAGATAGATAGCTAGATAGATAGATAGTCATATTGTAATGAAAGCTACAGATGAAGGAAGGATTTTATCAGTTGTATTTGCTACTACCCTTTTTCTAAAATAATGCTTTGGAATCAATGACTAGAAAAATTAAAGAGTGGATAAATGAGCAACAGCTTTTCAACCTCTAGCTAGCCAGACACTACCTTACTGTATCTAAGTTCTGTACTGTAGAGTCTACCTGAAGTTTATAAATATATCTCATAGTATCCCCTTCTATTGTGTATTATTATTCCTTCATTTAATCACTCCTGTCTTATTTCTGTGAAAATACTATCTCTGGTGTCAAAGATGATTTAAGATAGAACTTGTTCACATCTGAAGGAAGTGACTTGCCTCACAGCTGTTACTCACTGCCACTTTCTTCTTGGGATTTTCTCCCCAAAGTACCTAATAGAAATCCATGTTGTCCTTTAAATACACTGTACCTCCAATCACCCCAGAACGCATGGGTCTTTAATGTGCTAACAAGCCTCTGCTTTCACTCTTCTTGTTTTGGCCTCCTAGGGCAGCCCTTATAGTCTCATATCATGAGTGCCTTTTTTTCTAAATACTTCCTCAGAAATCCATGGTTCCAGTGGAGTTTGCTTGTGATATCCCACATCCTGCTTTGTTGTCCATGGAGCAAACAGTATAGCTTTAAGCTCATAATTAGATATAATTGCTTCTATAGCATCACCACAACAATGGAAGATGGATATTGATAAAGCAGTTGGTTTGTTCCCTGGCAGAAGGATAATTTTTTCCATGTTTAATCACAAAAATGCACTGGGTTTTTCTATAACTCACTACTATTGCATCAAGAACTTGGTCTAAAAATTTCAACTGCACAATGAGACAAAACAAATGCTGCTCCCTTAGAAACACTGCTTACAGGAGTGTAAAAAAGAAGGCAACAACTGCATCTTGAACCCTCATATCAAGCACTGAGTCTGAAATATAATTGGCTGATTTGATAAAAAATGTTGTAATGAAGTTTCACAACAAAGTGCTGAAATTACTGTTTTTCCTATAACTAATATAGAATTTGTACATAAAGAGAAGTAGACAGAAAGAGAAATCTAGATTTTGGGTGTAAATTCTAGGCAGTCTTTAGTAAATTCTTCTTTAACTGGTTTATTTTATTATTTCATCATTAGCAATATAAGCATAAGACTTAAGTTCTGTCCACAATGATCATATGTGCACATGCGTGAGCACACACACACACACACACACACACACACACACACACTGCCTCATTGCCTCGTGTTCGTAGAATGTGGTTAAATTGTGGCTTTAGTAACAGACTGAAGTGTTACTCCAGCAGCGAGTAAACAGAAATAGGGTACATGCAACACTGATATGGAAATGAAGTCTCCCTTGCATCCCATTTGCTAAATCAGTATCGCCATCATCACAACCATTATCCTCATCAACAGATCATCACTTAAAGCAGGTACTCTGCTAGCTGCTTCTCATAGATTGTCTCATTAATCCTAAAAATATCCAGAAGTACCTACTCACATATGTCCCATCAACCCTAAAATAAGCAACCAAATAAAGGAACTGATATTATTTACTCTTTGCATGTAGAAAGAGAAAACTGCACCCAGATTGATATTATCTGAAATTGAACATTCATATATCTGATTCTTTGTATTTACTCTTTTAAATCAGGAGCTGCACTCTGTACTGTATAATAAAGCAACCATTCCATGCACTGTTAGTTGAGTTTAAATTAATTGATATAATAAACATTAAAACTTTAACTATTTATTTGCTGTATCATCATTTCAAGTTCTTCCCCAGCTTCCATCCTGTACAGCACAAATAAAAGCACTCTCCTCACTCTCATCGCTCTAGCAAGCAGTCCCCGTTAAAACATGGTCACATTAGCAAGGTGCTCTTTATCTACCTCAGGTATCAAAATGATTTCATGAACACCTGGCAACTGCTTTTCATATCCCTCTCAAGCATTTACTTCCCAAACCTTTCCAAGCTTCATCTGCTTTTCTATTATGATTTCAAACATTTATTTTGCATGCCTCACATTCATTGTATTTTGGCAGTTTAATTCTCATTAAGTAATGGAATATTGTACCACATGTGAGCGTGTGTGTGTGTGTGTGTGTGTGTGTGTGTGTGTGTGTGTGTATTCACAATCATCTGTTTCAACCATGGAAAACTGATAACTACTTTCAGTTTAAATGACTTGGTATAGTGTTAAGCATTTCATGTAAATTTTTTATTATTATTACAATTTCTTCACTTTGTATCCTGCTGTGGCCCCCTCCCTCATCTCCTACCAACCCCTCCCTCCTCTTCTCTCCCTATGCCTCTCCCCTAGTCCACTGATAGGAGCAGTCTTCCTCTCCTTCCATCTGACCCTGGCCTATCAGGTTTCATCAAGACTGGCTGCATTGTCTTCCTCTGTGGCCTGACAAAACTGCACTTCAACTATGGATTACAAGCTAAATAAATTAAGGCAAGTTATTTGAGAAGCTTTTCCCATTTGTAAAATGGAAATGAAATAGGAAAAACACTGTAAGATTATCGCTTACATAAGCCTATGTTGGCACTGGGAATGTAGCTTAGTGGCAGAATGCTTTCCTAAATTCAATCCTCAGTATCAATAAATAAGTAAGTTAACTAATTAAAAAGCCCCAAACTAAAAAGCAATATTTGTACCTAGTATATTATGCAGCATAGAATAATAATGTGGGACAATATTACATAAATCCTGGGAATCCATAAGTTAAACAAACTGAAAATATACATTGAATATTGACACTAATCAATAAACTGTTTTCTTTCCTGAATTGGTTTCAAGTGTTCACTAAAATAAAGTGATAAATCCAAATAAATAATTAAGGAGAAGTTCAGAATGGCAAGCAAAAAAATACTAACAGGATTAAAGAGACACATTGGAGATAGAAGCAGTGGATACAATTTTTATGTGTGATTCACACTGCTTTAACAGATGACAAAAGCACCTGGGGAAGACAGAGACAAATTAGATTTACCCAGAAAAGTGATTGGGAGATGAGCAATTAGATTAGTATACTTTTTAGTCACAATGTGTAATCAAGCTACCTCATGCTGAAGAAAAGTCAATTTAAGACCAAAGACATGATTACGTGGTTCTTTATAAACTAGGGAATGAAAAAATTTTCTAACAAAAAAGAGCTAGCTTCTCTCAAAGATCTGTTTCTGAATACGGAGCTCACACTAACAGCTCAGAACAGCAAATATGTATCCACAAGTTTCCTGAAAGTGGAAAGATGAGTGATAAGAAAATATTGAGCAAAAAGATCCTTCCAGGTCAGGGTAGAGGGCCAGGCAGTTTGAAGCCTAGAGGAGCAATGCCCCCCCCATTGGCTGACATAGAACTGGGACCTCAGACAGAGCCTTCTCAAGTCTCTGCTTGAACTCAAATTATTAGACCCTAAGTTTTCTTGGAACTTGTGATATTAGGGAAAGAAAGCCTTTCAGGGATTGGGGCACCTGACTAATAATGACGCTGTGCAAACATGTAATACAATATGCAAATATGTATAAGTATGTAAATGTAACACCGTATATGCAGGCAGACTTTCTTTTTCTTTTTTTTTAAGTTTATTTTTTTCTTATCAGTTACATTTTATTAACTCTGTATCTCAGCCAGCGGTGTCCCAATCCCTCATTCCCTCCCAGTCCCTCCCTCCCTCATCTCCACTGTGCCCCTTGCCAAGTCCACTGATGGGGGGACCTCCTCCCCATTCATCTGATCCTGTTTTATCAGGTATCTTCAGGACTGGCTGCAAAGCTCTCCTCTGTGGCCTAACAGGACTGCTCCTCCCTTGGGGGGTGGGGAGGCCAAAGAACCAGCCATTGAGTTCCTGTTAGAAATAGCCCTTGTTCCCCTCACTATGGGAAACCAATTGGTTACTGAGCTACCACAGGCTACATCTGAGCAGAGGTTCTAGGTTATATTCATACATGGTCCTTGGTTGCATGTCAGTCTCAGAAAAGACCATGTGCCCAGATAGATTTGGTCCTTGTGGAGCTCCTATCCTTTCCTCATCAGACTAACTCCCCTTCTTTCTTATGATTCCCTGTACTCTGCCAAAGGTTTGGTCATGAGTCTTTGCTTTGAAAACACTGCTACTTAGAGTCTTTCAAATGCGCTCAGTAGACTCCTGTCATATGTTCAATGCGCATCCCATCTGTCTTTCTAAATGAGGATTGATCATCTTACCCCATGTCCGCTCTCTTGATTATCTTTTTTAGGTGTTTAGATTTCATTATGTTTATCATATCTTATAGGTCTATATAAGTGAGTATATACCGTGTTTGTCTTTCTCCTTCTGGGATATTTCACTCAGGATGATCTTTTCTAGATCCCGCCATTTGCCTGCAAATTTCATGATTTCCTCCTTTTTGATTGCTGAGTAGTATTCCACTGTGTAAAAATACCACAATTTCTGTACCCATTCCTCCATTGATGGACATCTGGGTTGTTTCCAGGTTCTGGCTATTACAAATAAAGCTGCTATAAGCATGGTTGAGCAAATATCCCTTTTGTGTACTTGAGCAAACTTTGGGTATATACCTAGCAGTGGTATAGCTGGGTCTTGAGGAAGCACTATTCCTAATTGTCTTAGAAAGCGCCAGATAGATTTCCAGAGTGGTTGTACCAGTTTACATACCCACCAGCAGTGGAGGAGGGTTCCCCTTTCTCCACAACCTCTCCAGCATGTGTTGTCCCTTGAGTTTTTGATCTTGGCCATTCTGATGGGTGTAAGGTGATATCTCAGGGTCGTTTTGATTTGCATTTCCCTGATGGGTAATGAGGATGAGCATTTCTTTAAGTGTTTCTCTGCCAATCGATATTCCTCTGTCGAGAATTCTCTGTTTAGCTCTGTTCCCCAATTTTTAATTGGATTACTTGGTTTGCTGCTTCTCAGCTTCTTTAGTTCTTTGTATATACTCGATATTAGTCCTCTGTCAGATAAAGGGTTAGTGAAGATTCTTTCCCAATCTGTAGGCAGGCGTTTTGTTTTGATGACAGTGTCCTTTGCTTTACAGAGGCTTTTCAGTTTCATGAGGTCCCATTTATTGATTGTTGCTCTTAGAGCCTGTGCTGTTGGTCTTCTGTTCAGGAAGTTGTCTCCTGTGCCAATGAGTTCTAGGCTGTTCCCCACTTTTTCTTCTAACCGGTTTAGAGTATCTGGTTTTATGTTGAGGTCTTTGATCCACTTGGACTTTAGTTTTGTGCAGGGTGATAAATATAGATCTATTTTCATTTTTCTGCATGTGGACATCCAGTTGGACCAGCACCATTTGTTGAAGATGCTGTCTTTTTTCCATTGAATGGTTTTGGCTTCTTTGTCAAAAATCGAGTATTCATAGGTGTGTGGGTTTATTTCTGGGTCTTCTATGTGGTTCCATTGATCCTCCTTTCTGTTTTTATGCCAATACCATGCAGTTTTTATTACTATTGCTCTGTAGTACAACTTGAGATCGGGGATAGAGATACCTCCAGATGATCTGTTGTTGTACAGGATTGTTTTGGAGATTCTGGGTTTTTTGTTTCTCCATATGAAGCTGAGAATCTTTTTTTCAAGGTCTGTAAAGAATTGAGTTGGTATTTTGATGGGAATTGCATTGAATCTGTAGATTGCTTTTGGCAGGATGGCCATTTTCATAATGTTAATCCTACCAATCCATGAGCACGGGAGATCTTTCCATCTTCTGAGATCTTCTTCAATTTCTTTCTTCAGAGACTTGAAGTTTTTCTCAAACAGACAGACAGACTTTCATAGATTATCTATGTAAATTGTATGATTAGAGTATCAGTTTTCAATGTTGGCTTATACAACAATGGTGGCTGAACTTGGTTCACTCCACAAACTTAGTCACCTGGTAAGTTTTTAAAATATTACTGATGTCTTATTTTAAGAAGCATTCATATTTAGTTAGTTTGGGGTTTAGCCAGAGCTCTAAGACTTAAAGCTCACAAGCAGATGACTGTCATCTACCACCAAATAAAATGCTCACATTGGGTGAATGGCTGTGTGTATGTGTGTGTGTGTGTGTGTGTGTGTGTGTGTGTGTGTGTGTGTGTGTGTGTGTGTAAAGAGGCCAGAAAAGGGTATCAGATCCCCTGGATCTAGACAGGGCAGAAGGTTGTGAGTCAGCATGTGGACTCTAGAAACCCAAATCTGGTTTTCTTCAAGAAGAGTATGGACTCTTAACTGTCATGCTATAACTTTGCCCTCAGGTTTTAAAGACTTCTATAAAGAAGCATAAAATAAAATGTAACTTGTGATATGGTATATATCTTGTCATTACCATAATTGTTGGTCTTTATCATTCATGTTGCTGTGCATGTTTCTAACTAGACGTTAGGCGTCATCTTTAAAAGCACTTAGCTGATAACTGAAATGTTTGTATTTCCTTTGAGCAGAAATGGAATACATTGCCTGGTGAACATTTTCAAAGCAAAATCCCAGTGAATCATGGGGACAGGTGGAGTATGTCCATTCTCATGTGACTATGGATATGCAAATGATATTTGAGTACAAGAAACAACTCCACAATATGATGATTTTATATTCATGTTTCCATTAACTATGGTAATGTCAAATAAAGGAATGGAGTGTTTCGTAATCGCTATTGTCTCATAAAGAGAAAGCAGCAGTTGGCCAGAAGAGGATGTGAAGCAGAGAAAGCATGCAGGAGAAACACTATTTGAAAAACACAGTTTAAAACATAGTTCAAATATTGCTTTAAATTTATTTCAGTGAATGCAGGGTGCACAGGAATCTGCTCTCATTGTATTTTCTTTCTCTAAATCAATAATTCTCAGACCAGAAGAACATAATGGATAAAATGGAGAACAAATTGTCTTATTTCCTTCTATAATACAATATTTCAATCTGATAGTCAAGGAGGAAATATCTAGGTGTGGGTGTATAACTAGTTAATAGGACCCTCCATGTTTTTACTCTCCTTGAGTAACATGTTTGCAAATTTAAGTGCAAAAAAATAATGTATTTTAGAAGAAAGGAAATTTCAAAAGATAGAACAAATAAATACTATCTTCAGTTTCAGTAATAAGATAATATGACTTTAAACACATCTCAGAGATCAACCTGATGACTCATTTGAGGAGATTCACCTGGATGTTAAGTGTTCCTAAAAACAAATCTTATTTTGATAGTCTGTTTTGAGAAATATTTATTTATTTCTCTTTCCTGCAATGCCTACACTCTTTATCATGGCAGAAGCCTACCATGAAGCACTGCAGAAGGTATGTAGGTTGCCAAGGTCAGACAATTCCATCTATTAAAAAGATAAACACAGATGCCCTTTCTGCTTCTATAGTTTTCCTTGTAACGGAGACTGCATTTACTCATCAAGAACCGGTGAGAAGAGCCACAAATCAAAGCTGCTGTTTCTCTCTAGTGTGGCATTACTTCATTTGGGGCATTACTCTTCTCGTGACCAATATGCCCACACAAGAAAACTTTGCAGCCTTGTTTTATGAAGTTCTGTGTCATACCTCCTTGCCCGAATAACAGGCTTTGGATTGCCAAAGCATCTGGCATTATAATGAAGGACCCCTAAACCTTACTGTGACTGAAAAATACATTCACTAAATTGCTATAATCACAATCAGTTCTACTTCACATCACGTGTTTATAAATTATAGAATATATATGCAGATTCACTTTTACTTACATCAATAGTTGAAGGCATAAGCAATCATTCACCAATATAGCAGAAACAAAGATAAAATTCAGCCACAAAATTTAATTACTTTATTTTAATAAAATAGTAGCTTCTTAAGTCCGTCAACTGAAAATGTTTTTGCATGATAACAGAAAAGTTTTAGAACCTCCCCCCAGAGATCTATGCTATAAATTGCAATGCATCTTATTCGATGGTGAGCTTTCCATTCGCTGTACCCATAGTCTGATGCTTAGATGGAAGGGTTATGGGAGCCCTCTGGTGGCCAATATTAAAGCACTCCTTACTTAGCCAGATTTATTTAACCTGGGGGTCTGGGAGCCAAGGTGGGTGGAAAGAATGGACTGGACAGGCAGGGCAGTGCTCACCAGTGCTCACCCCACCTTCCTCCTCTTCTCAGCGGACTTACTTAGTGGTTGTGTCAAAATCAGCACAATTCATATATTAAACATGATGTTAAAAGAGATGGGAAAAGAACTTAAATTTAGATATTAACTTGAGTAGGTTTAAACAAGAACAAAGGGTATAAAATGGAACTTTTGCAGTAATAGTAGACTCAATTATTAATAGATACAATTGTTTTTACTTCCATCATAATTTTTTAACAGGGTCTCACTGCAGTGTCCTGGCTGGCCTAGAACTAACAGAGATCTGCCTTCCTCTGTCCCTGCCTCGCAGCCAAGTGCTAGAATTGAAGGCGTGCTCCACTATACCCAGCTGGGCCAACATAACATTTGAATATTGTTAATATCTCTCAGGAGAGGTTAACAAGAGTGAACATAGTCCAAGTGCATTACACACATGTGTGACAACACCGTAATAAAATCCGTTATCTGCAGGATTAATATCCACAAACAAAATAAAATCTGGAGCCTGGGTAAGTGGGTTGTTGGTTGCTGTTGGTCACAGTTTGCTAAGTAGTCATACACAAAGAAGAAGCAAGAAGAAGGAGAAGAAGAAGGAGGAGGAGGAGGAGGAAAAGAAGAAGAAGAAGAAGAAGAAGAAGAAGAAGAAGAAGAAGAAGAAAATTAAATATCCTGATGGTGAAGATCACAGTTGCCACAAGAAGCTCGACATCTTGATAAGCAGGAAGTAGTCTAACAATGTCACCCCCTTTTCAACCCCAGACTTTATTCAGGGATCTCTTTCCTTACCTCACTATTCTTTTTCTCTCATAGCTAGTGTAAGGGGGTTGTAAAGGAAGAAGAAAAGGGGTGAAGAAGGGTGAAGAAAGATGAAGCCACAAAGTAGCAAATGTTACAAAAAATCCAATTACTTCCTGTAATGATTTTTTAAAGTATATAATCAGATGCTTCATTAAATAATATCTGATAACCTGGAAACTTCATGCACTTTCAGAAGTGATTATTTCTTTCAATGGGAAATATTTATGTGCCCTGGGTTAGTAAGTCACAGCATTTTTAATGATGAAATTTAACAGAATTTTAACAGATACTGATATTTGGGACGTCTTCAAATTCAAGTCCCTCCATCTTCAATCCAACAATGAACATGATCATTAAGATTATACATAACAATTCGTCTCCTCATATAATGCAAAGCTTATATATATGATACAATAATTAAGTTACAAGTAATTTTGTCTCTAATTATATAGCACCACATGAAAAGAGTGTCTGTTATATGTGAGAAGCACCTTGTGTCTCACCACACACAGTAATAAATAACTAAAAATGTAAAAGAGTTCTAAATTAAGGCATTAGTTTCATGTAACTAAGTTCATACTGAAAAGATGAGCACTACACATATGTATGTGCATATAGATTATACATAGATGTGTATAATATACATTTTCATATATTTACTCGTGGCAGAAAAAACAATTGATTCTACATTGCTCATTAATACATTGTGCTTTGAGATCAGAACTATTTATTATATGTATGATGTTTTCCAACATTATTTAACCTAGAATATTATTAGCCCCAAATAATGACTACAGACATGAGTAATATATCCTTATTAAGAACTCATTAGTGTAGGTCAATTGGAGAACTTGATTTCACAGAGTCAATGGTTCTTCATTAATTTGAAGAATAATTATGAATGACCATACTAAAAGATTTAGACTTACAAGAGAATTCTAAAGGCAAAGGAATTCTAATTATACTCTGCATGCTAATTTTGATTAATAAAAATAATTTTAAGGAGCCTACTGTTTCTACTTTTAAAATACATTGTTTTCAATTACAAAAAAACATATTAGAAATGATTAACATCCTTTCATCAACAATATTATTTTATTTTATTTTATTTTAACTTAATTATTCATTTTACATCTCAATCAGCCCCCTCCCTGGTCTCCTCCGAGTTTCACCCCGCCTCCCTCTTTCACCCCATCCCTTTCAATTTCCCAGGGCAAAGACTTCATTTATTTAACTTGAAATGAACAAACAAACAACGTGTCAGATAAATCACTGCGTATTCTTTTTATTGTTATTATTTTTTAGAGTTTATTCACTTTGTATCCCGGTTATAGCCCCTTTCCTTGTCTCCTCCCAGTCCTAAACTCCTTCCCTGGTCCCCCATCCCTGTCCCCTATTCCTCCTCCCTTACCAACTGACTCCATACTAGCAAGTCTCTTCAGGACTGCCTGCTTCCTCTTCCTCTGTGATCTGGGAAGGCCACCTTGCCCTGGGAAAGTGATTGAAAAGGAGGCAAAAATGTTCATGTTAGAAACAGTCCCTGGTACCCTTACTAGGTAACCTACATGGAGACTGAGCTGCCTATGGGCTACATCTAAACAAAGGGCCTTGATCTTCTCCATGCACAGTCCTTGGTCTGTGTAGCAGTCTCCACAGACCCCACCCTGGACCCAGATTTGTTGGCTCTATTGGTTTTCTTGTGGAGCTCCTGTCCTCTCCGTCTTTCTATCCTCCTACTCCTCCATAAGACTCCCTGTACTCTGCCCAAATTTTGTCTGTGATTTTCACTATCTGCTTCGATCCTCTCCTGGGGTCCTGGGGCCAGTTTTTTTCAGAGGACATTTATGGAAGGATTCCTTCCTATTCCATCTCTCTCTCTCTCTCTCTCTCTGTCTCTCTCAGAATTTAAAATATCTTTTTTTCAGTTTTTAAATTATTTATCTTTTTGTAAATTACAGTTTATTCACTTTATATTCCCGCTGTAGCCCCCTCCCTAATCCCTCCCAATCCCAGCCTCCTTCCCTTATCTCCTCCCATGCCCCTCCCCACGCCCACTGATAGGGGAGAGCCTCCTCCTGTTCAGTCTCGTCAACTACATCCAGTGTCTACTCTATTTGCCCTTCTGGATGAGAACTAAGCATCCTTCTTCTTCCGATCTTCTTTTGTACGTAGCTTCTTTAGGTCTGTGGATTTTAGTATGGGTACTCTGTATTGTATGGCTAATGGCCACTTCTAAGTGAGATATACCATGCTAGTCTTTCTGGGTATGAATTACCTCACTCAGAAGGATCTTTTCCAGATCCATCCATTTGACTGCACATTTCATGATGTCCTTGATTTTTAATAGCTGAGAAGTATTCCATTGTGTAAATGTACCACAGTTTCTCTATCCATTCTTTGGTTGAGGTACATCTGGGTTGTTCCCAGTTTCTGGCTATTACGAATAAAGCTGCTATGAACACAGTTGTGCAAATGTCCTTATTGGAACATCTTTTGGATATATGCCCAAGCTGGACCTTGAAGTAGTGCTATTCCCCATTTTCTGAGAAAGCATCAGATTAATTTCCAAAGTGGTTGTACAAGTTTGCACTCCCAGCAGCAATAGAGGAGTGGTCCCTTTCTCTACATTCTCTCCAGCATGTGCTTGTATTAGCCATTCTGATAAGTGAAAGATGGAATCTCAAAGTCATTTCGATTTGCATTTCCCTGATGGCTAAGGACTCTGAGCAGTTCTTTAAGTCCTTCTCAGACATTTGATATTCCTCTATTTAGAATTCTCTATTTAGCTCAATACCCCATTTTTATTTTAATTTTTATATTAATTACAGTTTATTTACTTTGTATCTCAGCTGCAGCCCTCTCCTTTGTTCCCTCCCAACCCCACCTTCTGTCCCTCATATCCTCCCATGCCCCTTTTTAAGTCACTGAAAGGGGAGGAACTCATCCCCTTCCATCTGACCCTAGCCTATCAGGTCTCATCAGGACTGGCTGCATTGTCTTCCTCTATACTCCATTTTTAATCCGATTATTTTGTTTGTGCTTAATTTCTTGAGTTCTTTATATATTCTGGATATTAGCCCTCTGTCAGATGTAGAGTTTGTGAAGATCTTTTCCCAGTCTGTAATTTTGTTCTGTTGACAGTGTCCTTTCCTTTACAGAAGCTTTTCAGTTTCATAAGGTCCCTTTTATTAATTGTTCAGCGTAGAAGTTAAGCTGTTGTTGTTCTGGTCAGAAAGTTATCTCCTGTGACAATGAGTTCAAGGCTCTTCCCCACTTTTTCTTCTAGAAGATTTAGTAAGTCTGGTTTTATGCTTTGGTCTTTGATCCACTTAGACTTTAGTTTAATGCAAATGTGGACCTATTTGCATTATTCTACATTTTTCTCTCCACTTAGATCAGCACCATTTTGTTGAAGATGTTATCTTTTTTGCATTGTATGGTTTTGTCTCTTTGTCAAAAATCAAGTATTCATAGCTATGTGTGTTTATTTCTGGGTCTTCAATCTGATTCCATTGTACCACCAGTCTGTTTCTATGCCAGTACCATGCAGGTTTTATTACTGTTGCTCTATAGTTCTGCTTGAGATCAGGAGATACCTCTATAATCTCATTTATTCTACAGGCTTGTTTTATCTATTCTGGGTTTTTTGTTTTTCCATATGAAGTTGAGAATTGTTCTTTCAAGGTCTGTAAAAATTGTTTTGGTATTTTTATGGGAATTGCATTGAATCTGTAGATCGTTTTTTGTAAGATGGCCATTTTTACTGTGTTGATCCTGTCAATCCATGAGCATGGGCGATCTTTCCATCTTCTGTTCTCTTCCTTCAATTTCTTTCTTCAGAAACTTAAAGTTTTTCCATACAGATCTTAAACTTGCTTGGTTGAAGTTACACCAAGGTATTTTATTTTATTTTATTTTATTTTATTTTATTTTATTTTATTTTATTTTATTTTTGTGGCTGTTGTGAAAGATATTCTTTTCCTATTTTTTTCTCACCCCATTTGTCTTTTGTATACAGGAGGGCTACTGATTTTTTTTTTTTTTTTTTAGTTAATTTTGTATTCAGCCACTTTGCTGAAGGTGGTTATCAGCTGTAGAACTTCTCTTGTAGAATATTTGGGGTCACTTATGTATATTATCATATCATCTGCAAATAGTGATATTTTGACATCTTCCTTTCCAATTGGATCCCCTTGGTCTTCTTTAGTTATTTTTTGTTGTTGTTGTTGTTGTTGTTTTGTTTTGTTTTAGTTAAGCCTCAAGAATTTTATGAAAGAGATACAGAGAGAATGAGCTTCCTTGTCTTGTTCTTGGTTCCAGTGGGATTGACTTAAATTCTCTCCATTTAGTTTAATGTTGGCTGTGGGCTTGCTGTATACTGCTTTTACTATGTTTAGGTATGTGCCTTGTATCCCTGACCTCCAAAACTTTTATCATGAAGGGGTATAGGATTTTGTCAAATGCTTTTTTGGCATCTAAGAAGATAATCATGCGGGGCTTTTTTTCTTTCAGTTTGTTTATATGATGTATTACATTGAGATATTTCCGTATACTGAACCATCCCTACATGCCTGGGATGAAGCCTACTTGATCATGGTAAATGATACTAATGATATTTTTTATGTGTTCTTGGATTGGGTTTGCAAAAATTTTACTGAGCTTTTGTGTGTGTGTGTGTGTGTGTGTGTGTGTGTGTGTGTGTGTGTGTGTAAATGTTCATAAGAGAAATTCATTTGAAATTCTCCTTTGAGTTGTTGGACCTTAGTGTGGCTTAGGTACCACAGTGATTGTGGCCTCATAGAATGAGTTTCATAATGTTGTTGTTGTTGTTTTTTTTTTATTTCTATTTTGTGGAATAGTTTGAAGAGTATTGGTGTTAGATGTTCTTTGAAGTTATAATAGAATTCTGCACTGAAACCATCCGGCCCTGGGCTTGTTTTGTTTGGAGACTTTTGATGACAATTTCTATTTCCTTAGAAATAGAAACTGTTAGAACTATTTAATTTGCTTACTTTAGTTTGAATTCAACTTGTAAATGGAATTTATCAAGAAAATTGTCTATTTTATTTTCAAATTTTGTATCACATAGGATTTTGAAGTATGACCTAATGATTTTTATTTTATTTTATTTTTCTTTTTAGTTACATTTTGTTAACTCTGTGTCCCAGCTGTATCCCACTCCCTCATTCCCTCCCCAACCCCACATTCCCTCCCTGGTCTCTTCCCTGCTCCTTTCCACATCCACTGATAGGGGAGGACCTTCTCCCCTTTCCTTTGACCCTGTTGTATCAGGTATCTTCAGGGATGGCTGCAAAGTCCTCCTCTGTGGCCTAACAGGACTGCTCCTCCCCTGGGCAGGGTTGGGGGGGAGGTCAAAGAGCCTGCCCTTGAGATCCTGTTAGAAATAGTCCTTGTTCCCCTTACTTTGGAAAACTACTTGGTTACTGAGCTACCACGGGCCACATCTGACAGAAGTTCTAGGTTATATCCATAGATGGTCCTTGGTTGAGTGTCAGTCTCAGAAAAGACCCTGTGCCCAGATATATTTGGTCCTTGTAGAGCTTCTATCCTCTCCATATCGTACTAACTCCCCTTCTTTCATATGATTCCCTGCACTCTGCCGAGGGTTTGGTTATGAGTCTTAGTAGATTTCCTCAGTGTCTGTCATTATGTCCTGCTTTTCATTTCTGATTTTGTTGATTTGGCTAGTGTCCCTCTGCCTTTTATTAGCTAGTTTGGCTAAGGGTTTCTTTTTTTATGTTTTTATTTTTTATTATTTTTTTTAACTTTTATTAATTACACTTTATTCATTTTGTATCCCCCCACAAGCCTGTCCCTCCTCCCCTCCTGGTCCCACCCTCCCCCCCTTTCTGCATGCATGCCTCTCCCCAAGTCCACTGATAGGGGAGGTCCTCCTCTCCTTCTTTCTGATCTTAGTCTATCAGTTCTCATCAGAAGTGGCTGCATTGTCAGGGTTCTAGGTTATCTCCACGGATAGTCCTTGGTTGGAGTATGAGTCTCAGGGTTTCTTTATCTTGTTGATTTTGTCAAAGCACCAGCTCTTAGTTTCTTTGATTCTTTGTATTATTCTCTTTTTTTTCTAATTTATTGATTTCAGCTGTGATTTAGATTATTTCCATCTACTCCTTCCCCCTCCCCCCAGGGCTTCCAGGTATGCCTTTAAGTTATCAGTATGAGATGTCTTGATTTTTTCTTTATGAAGGCACTTAGTACTGTAAATTTTCTTCTTAGCACTGCTTCCATTGTGTCCCACAAGTTTGGGTACGTTGTGCTTTCATTTTCATCAGATTTTAGGGAGTCTTTATTCTCTTTATTTCTTCCCTGATCCAGTTGTCATTGAGTAGAGTGATTCAGTTTCCATGTGAGTATAGGCTTTTTGTTATTTCTGTTGTTGCATTTGAGCTTTATGTGGTCTGATAATATAAAAGGTATTATTTCAATCTTCTTGTATCTGCTGAGGCTTCATTTGTGGCCTAGTATATGGTCAGTTTTGGAGAAGGCTCCGTGAGGTGCTGAGTAGTAGGTATATTCTGTGTTTGGGTGAAAAGTTCTGTAGATGTTTGTTATGTCCATTTGATCCATTACATCTGTTAGGATCATTATTTCTTGGTTTAGTTTCTTTGGAGAGAGTGGTGTGTTGAAGTCTCCCACTTACTGTGTAGGGATCAATGTGTGGTTTAAGCTTTATTAACATTTCTTTTACAAATGTTGGTGTATGAGAGATTGGTCTGATATTAATTACTGGCCCTCTCTGTAAACCTACCTCAGTGATTATACGTGATTGGCTAATTAAACAGCCTATACCTAGGCAGAGCAGAACAGGGTAGGCGTGACTAAGGTTCCTGGGCTTTGGAAAATCCCACAAGGAATCACAGGAGGGACAGAAGAATGGGAAGAAAGGAAGACACCATGATGGGTTATCCTGTAGAAGAAACCTTGTGGAGTCAGGAGGAAGGATTCCAATAATGGTGTAACAGATAAAGAATAAAAGCAAGTATTGAAAAGATTATGAATGGAAGATAGGATGGTTAAGGAGGATGGCATTGGAAGGAGCTAGGAGATGGACAGTGAGGTGATTTAGACAGTGTAGGTAGGAATATCTACCTGGCCCTAGGTAAATAAGGTAATTATAAAAGCTAACAGTTGTCTGTCTTATTATTTTTAAATGCAGGTTTGATAATACTGCCATGATAATCAAAGGGCTAATAATCAATAACATGTAGCTCCACACTTTTTTTGATTTACTACAATATGGTTGCTCATGTGTTGGAGATTTTTTCCTCCATCTCTCATACTCTGTTGGCGATGTTTACCTATGCAGTTCCTGTTTTCTTCTCTAAGTTCTCTCTTTCCAGGGTTTCCTCAGTTTGTGCTTTCTTTATTGTTTCTATTTCCATCTGCAGATCTTGAACCATTTTCTTGACTTCCTTCACCTGTTTGTGTTTTCCTGCATTTCTTTAAATGATTTGTTCAATTCTTTTGACCTGTTTGCTTGGATTTTCCTGAATTTCTTTGAGTGATTTATTTTCTCTCTACAGGCCTCTCTGAGGACCTCAATCTGTTTGACTGTATCCTCCTGTATTTATTTAGAGATTTTATTTGTTTCACCCATTATAATTTTCAAAAACATAGATTTAAGGTCATTTTCTTGTGTTTCAGTTGTGTTAGGGTATCCAGGGCTGCTTGCCTTGAGATAACTGGGTTCTGAAGACGTCATTTTGCTCTGGATTTTGTTGAATTGCGTTTTTATGCTGGCCTTTAGCCATCTGGTTGTTTCTGGCATTAGCTGGTAGTTTATGGGGCCCAATGGAGTTCTTGGGGCAGGAAAGGGAGGCAAGAGCCCTGGGCAGGAAGCTGAATGTTCCTGAAGGAACCCTTCTCAGATTGGTGGGACTCTTCTCTGACTGGTGGATGGTTCTCAGGGAACTGCCTGAGGCTCTCCTCAGGTGTATGACCTTGTGGACTAACTGGACTCCTCAGGAGCCAAGGAACTCCACTACCACCATCTCACCAGGAGAAGGCCTGAGGCAGCTGACTTGCCACTGGCTTTCTTGCTCTGATGTTAAAGAGCTGCAGCTGCCCAGACACTGTGCTTAGACATTGTGCTTGCTGGCCACTGCCATCTTGGAGAACCAGCAAGCCCAGAGGTCTGTTCAGTCACCCTAGGGAGATGGGTTGAGCTTTGGAGCAACATTTGGGTCTGTTCCTGGGGCTCCGGGGTGTGAGAAGGCCTGAGGCTAAAGCTGTGTGCCCCAGTACTCAAAGGGTATCATGGGCCAGTGAGAGCAGCTTACAGATGAGACAACCAGCCAGAACCTGGGAACTTTTTCTGGGGGTTAGCTGGGTAACTTGAGGTTGGACCCACTTGTTTCCCTTGCCCTGGGGCTCCTCTAGACTGGGAGATCCAGACACTGGTGTTTTGGAACAACATTATTTTAAAACCAGGTAAGAATATACTCAAATTTTGGCATTCACAAAATGACACAAGAGGCTTACTGCATTCTTGTGCTCTATATTCATGATCCTAATTGAGTTCCTTAGGCAGACACCTTATGTCTCAAACAGTTGTGCTCCCACTTAAGCCAGCAGCTTCACCTTCGCAGAACTTCACGACACTTCTCCTCAGCAGTTTGGGAGGCTTTGCTATATAATGTGAAGGAATTTTTTGTTTGTTTGTTTTTGTACTCACCCATACCCTTATTATAGTACCTATGACATCACAATTATTTACCAAATATGTATTAAGTGAAAGAATACAAGAGCTTTGATGAGAGAAGCTTAGACAAAACATTTTTATCAGCATAAACAAAAGTATTTCTTGCTACATAAATGCAAAGAACACCAAAACACTGCCATTGCCCAAGGAAATAGTCTGTCAGATACATGCACATTTGAACTCAGTCTGTGGATGCACACACAAGACCTGCACAGGTTTAAGCTAGATGGAGTCCCAACCTTGAGAGGGGGAAGTGGACATGTGGTCCATTCCCTAACCAAGAAACTATTTGCAATTGATACGTAGTGACAAAGGGAGAGTCCCATGGTGTCCGACAGACTATTTCCTTGGGGTCATCTATCCCCACTGGCTCTTACAGTTTTTCTGGCTCCTCTTCCATATAGCTCCCTGAGCCTTGAGCTTATATCCCATTCAGAACTGAGTGCCCCAGGTTTCTCTCTCTGCACAATGTCCAGTTGTAAGTTTCTGTGTTAAATCTCCATTTACTGAAAGAAGGTGTTTCTTAGATGGGGCAAAGAGAGACATTGATCTGTGTATAGCAGAATGTAATTAGGAGTCATTGATTGCTATGTTCCTTTAGTAGGTCCTTTTGTATTTCTATCAGCATCCTAAGATTTAAAAGTGCATAATAAATGAATATTATGAAACTAACCAACCATTTTCTGAATATATTTAAAGCATGGTACACATGACAGAATTCACAATTGGCACCATCAGCTGGGCCAAAAATCCATGGCAAGATAAGGCATATATCCTAGGAGAGAACCACAACAGTAAGCAGCCCCCAAGTTCTTGACATTACACCCATAGATTAGTGAATCTCTCGACACTCAGCAAAGATGTTTCCTTTTGCACCATATGGTAATTAATATAGATACTCTATATAGATTGGTCAATAAGCAGTGAATGAGTAAATGAAGATTATTCAGTTGTAAATGGGACATTTATACCACAGTCCTTTTCCCCAGTGTTCAGGGATCATGAAAGAAGTGGGGGCAAAATGATTGTGAGAAGCAGAAGGAGTAGATGCCCACAGCAAACAGTATTTGGCAGACATAACAAAACAGTTGCACAGATGGACTCACAGCAATTACTACGGCTACAAGACATGCACCACAACAAAACAACCCCCAAAACAGGGAAGAAGCTAATGAAATCGCAACCCTATCTGAGAGGCTTCCCATGGTCCAGTAATGGCCCCACACTCATGTGTATACAGGCACACTAAATGGACTCAGTAGGTTTTTCAAAACATTTTTAAAGTTTTTTTAAGCACAATTTGAAAGACAGACATGATTTGAGAATAGGAAAGAACTGAAGGGATGATACTGAGGGATGGGTTTGATAAAACACATTATACATATATAGATAATAAAATATTTCCAAAATTTACAAGGAAAGAAGAGAACATGTCAGTTTATCAGAATGGATATAATGAAAATTAAAAGGCAATATTCAAATTGATGACAGACTGAGAAAGGAACTACTATTTGGGCATGTCTGAGAGAAGGAACCCCTCTTCCCACCACCAAGGCCATCAAAAGGACAGCTTGATTTTGCTTCTATTGAAGCATAACAAATCATCAGATACTTAAAATAGCATCCATTGCATATCTCATAGTTCTATGAATCAGAAGACTGAGATTAGCTTTGCTGCTTTGCTCAGTGCGGACACCTGGCTACATTCTCACTGGGAGATTCAGACAAAGATAGCTTCCTGGCCAAGGCCCTGCCCTTGCTTCCTTGTGGCTGTAAGGCTTATGAGGCCTTATATCTGCAAATTAAGGAAAACGTGGAAAGGGTGTTATCTGCTTTGAAGCCTAATTTCAGGAAAGATATGGAGCCCTTTCTCTAAAAGAATTGCCTATTTAGCTCTGCCCTGCTTGGTACATTCTCTCTTCTAACAAGTGCAGAAGACTATAACCAAGTTTACATATAAGCTTGATAAGTATTTAGGAGAGAAAAATAACCTCAAAATGTCCATAGGGAAAAGCAACAGATTTAAACACGCAGCTGTTAGTTTTTATAATGAAATGTTAAAATTAGCGTTCTCACAAACCCCAGAGAGAAAAGTGAACAAGAGCAGTGTTCTTATGAGACAGTTTGGCAAATTCCATACCTATTTATCTGGGAACTCCTTTCTTGTCATCTTTTCTGGGGAAATTATCAGAAATATAAACAAAGGAGATTGGTTTAAACACATTGGAAATTTGAAATAAACTGAGTATAAAACATATGTCATTCAACAACGTGACAATGATTATTAAAATTATAAAAGTTTGTAAAGTGCTAGGTACTACAGACACACTCACAAATAAAAACACTTTTCTGCCAGTATGGATTTTTTTTTTTTATTCTAGTAGAAGAGATAATACAAGACCTTAATTACTGATTATCAGGAATATTACAAAGGAAGTTGGCTAATGAGATAGAGCTCCTGAGCAAGATGATGTAAGGGTCAGTGGGCAGGGCAGGCCTGATTTTAGAAGTTAGAAGATTATAAAGAAAGGTTTGTTTTAATTACGAATATTAATTATGTATTTATGCCCATGAGTGAAAATGCTCACAGAATGCAGAAAAGAGCATCGAATTCCCTGGATTGGGAGTTACAGGGAGTGAAGCACCTGCTGTGCGTGTTGGGAACCATAGCTGAGTCCTTTGCAAGAGCTTTAGTCACTCAGCCATTTCTCAAGCCCCGGAATGACTCTTGTAGGTAGTCTTGAATTATCTCAGTAGATCAGTTTTGTGGCCACCTTTAGGAAGAGTCTTCTGATGAGAGGAAATAAAAAATACAGGAAATACACAAAAGAGTTCTGGTTGCAGAAAATGCCTGTCCCAGATTCCTTTGCAAGCAACTTTCCAGGTAATTTGAATTTGGTAAAACAAATCCAGAATGAGAGCAGGATCAATGTGAGGTTGTCTCTAAAAGCTCATTCCTAATATCATTTCTTTTAGTTGTGTCACTGACCTTGTGAATTCAGTATGTCCATCTGTCTTAAAACATTAGCTTAGAAAATTATGAATAGTTGTAGTTAATAGTAGCTATATAAAAATCCTTATAATGACTACAAAAAGAATGTAAAAGAACTAATGCATACCTTAAAAAGATAAATTATAGTTGTTTTTCTGTCACAAGCTTCTCTATTTTAAAATATGCATGTAAGTAATTTTTATAATTATTAAAACAAAATATACACTAAGATTATTATATTTGAGGTGGGATAAAAATTTTTGTTCAATACAATCATAAAAATAAAATAAGTTATTTGAAAGTGAGTTATCTATTTACAGATTTTCAAGGTATCCAGTCTTCTACGCAGCATCCTTCTTGTAGTTAAGACAGAGAACAAAAACATTGTTTTCCTTTTCTTTGGAAACCTCTGTGGCAAAGGTGGAGAATAAATAAATGGGTCCAATTTCACAATAGACAAATGAGAAGCCACAGTCTCCCCAGCCCCACCCCGAAATATTTCACTCTGTGTACTGTGGAGGGGCCTTGGGAGAGAATGTGCTAATGCACTGCCTCTTCACCAGTGATCTTTGATGCTGCTGCTTCTTTTACCCTTGGCTGTGTAGAAAGACCTTCCCACTGTGCTTCTGCTTGCACTTCCTGTGGAGGAAATCTTGTCTTACAGTTTTCCTCACACTCACTGTCTGCTTTACTAATGACTTTAAAATCCACAGTCCTTAGAAATTGGAAGCATTTCACTTTTTCATGCTGTACTGGGTAGACAGTTCAGAGTCAGAGCCTCGGGAGACAAGGACCCTGCATGTTACAAGAGTCAAAGGATATCAAACGCAAGACATAAGAAGAAAGAAAAAAAAAAAGCTGTCTTTATGCTGAAGCAAATTTGAACTCAATCAAGCACTTTCACCAAGGTCAAAACTACTTCTGTCTTAGAAATGTTCTGTATAGCCTAAAGGTCAAAGATTAGTAAGTAGAGGGTCTGAAAGCCAGCCAGGGCCACATCCTGGCATTGCCTGAAATTTTTCTTGTTTGCACATTTATGCATCTTCTATTTATGTCTCAGTGCTGGGGCTGTAGTTCAGAAGCTGCACAAGGTTTGATCTCTAACATTGAAAGGGGGTGGGGGAGTTGCTTCAAGAAGAAAAATACATTCAAAACCCTATTGCTACACACACACAATTAGAAATTTATCCTACAGTGAAAAAGATGGATACATTAACTCATTATGATTGATACTTTATCTTTAACCATCTTGTTTAACAGTTCCCTTCTCTTCAGTGCCACACATACTATGAAAAGTAAAAAGCTTCCCTTCCTGGAATTTTGTCCTGAATTAAACCAAAGTCTAAAATTCAGCACATCAGGGCTGCCTTGTTCAGCTCAGCAGCCCATTGTCTCGCTTTAGGACGTCTGAAGTGCTCGCAAAGGTCCTCAGGTTAGTGCCACATTGAGCACATTGCAGTGGGCCTAGCGTCAAAGGACTAGTCACTTGGTGGGAAACTCCACCTTCAGAGGCCGCCTAGTCTCGTGCTAGTAGACCTCTTTGTCATGCCACTGCTGCATTGTCGTCCTGTAGCTGACAGATGCTGTGGCTCAGTAGCCTGAGCAGGTCTCTAATCCACATGCCTACTCCCAGCAAGCCCCTGTTCTCTTCTGTTGTTAGTTGAATTATTTCCTCAAAATACAAAATCTGTTCCCCAAACTACCCATTCAGTTTTGAGGCGTCCATTCAACTAGTGTTATCTTTGCTTTGTGAGAATTTACTGTCATAAGAACATGCCTATTGTCAAATGCTGACCTTTTCCAGAGCCAGGAAAATCCAGAGCTGATTAGAGGGAAATTCTTAAACCCTTTTCAGTTCTTAACACTGTTGTTTTTCATCAATGCATGCCAATGCCAAGTGCCTGGCAAATATTAAAATACCTGGGGGATTTGTTTATTGACTATAATGTTCTTGCTAATCCTATCATCTCCTTAGCAGACTAGCCACAACCTGTTTAGGGTGCCCAAGGCAAACAGCACCCTTTCTTTCAAATACTTCAATGCATCTTACACTAGATGCAAATGTGCTTCCTTTTATTTCATTAGACCATGAACTCTTTAAGGACATAGATATCAAGTACACAATAGGAACTTAAGAAATGATAACAAAGTGGGGGGAGTTATTTAACTTCACATTTCCTCTACAGAGATCTTCCTATTCAAATGTCTTTCATAGATGCACAAAGATCATTTTAGACAATTCTACTGACAGTCAATCTCATGATACAGAAACCCCATTCAAATACATTTTCTTTGTGAATGCACTCACATTTTGGCCTTTTGTGAAGGTTTCAGCTGTGTTTATAATAAATAAGTAGATAATCTTGAGAGTGTGTAACAGCTTTAAACACAGCATGAACACCCCAAATGCCTCAGCATAAAACAGTTCATGGAGAGGTGACCCACTAAACAATCTTTTACCCTCACCTTCTTCCACTTAGGTAGAATTGTCTATGATTGTGAAAAAAAAAAAAAAAAAGCTGTGAGATCTTCTTCCCCTTACTGTAAGAAGACACAGCTTCTTTCCATCCAATTTGTGTGTCTAACACCATGCATTAAACAGGAGGGATGAAGTACAATTATAGAGGTGAGATTTTAAAAATATACCAGGAAGTATCTGGTAAGCCTCCTAGGCATATGTCTTTATAAATCGATAGGGAACTAATGATTATAGTATTTACCAAAATTATATTTTATTCCATAATTTACAGGTCTATTTCATAATTTACAGGTTAATGGCAGTGCCCACGTTTCATCATGGATGTCAATGTTTCATGAAATGTGAGAGCCAAAGTTATGTTTTAAGTTTTAATTATCATGCCTAAGAGATCCATAAAACAAAAATGCCTCTAACCTGTAAGTCCTTTGCCCAAGGACAGATACTTCCTAAAAAGCTAGAGGTGATTGTTTATGGGAGGTAACAAGCCATGTTTTTTGATCCCCTAAACAAATTTGTTTGACTCCACTGTACCAAATGATTAAATGTCAGTAGAAAGTACATAGGCAAGAAATTCATCAGATATATACTTGTGCCTGACTGGACCTGTGGAAACTATGATGGCCTTGTGGATTTGCCTTTTTAAGCCTCTGTAAAATGTAACTCACTAGCATTTTCTGGGAACCCAGTAATGGACTTGGCCAGAGCCCATCATTCTGCCTAGTATTTAATTAAAGCTTACTTCAATTTTTGCTGAAAATTGTGATAGCAGTTATCTGGTGGGATTAACAGTAATCCATTTTTTATCAGATCACATTAGCATGAGATAACACTCCAAAGTTAGAGCATTTACAGATTCACACCCTCCAGTTTAATCCATCTTCTAGTGACCACAGATCTGGACTTATCATACACTGCTCTTTATTGACTCATTCTCTGCCACTCACACAGGCTGTTCCAGCATTTTTAAAGAAGACTGTCCAGCCCTCTGTTGATCACTTCACTAGCTTGAGTAGCTGAGGTTGAGGAAGTACAGATGTCTCAAAGAAACCAATGCTCTCAATTTTAGCAGTTATTTAACTTTTAGAATTCTGGATTGCCTTCTTCAGAGGCTGTGTTGGAGGTCATTTCAGAGCTGTCCATCAGTGTCACATTCAAAGACAGACCTGGTGCTAACCAGGATGAACATAGCACAAATATAGGCTGAGGGTGAGGTCCTGACTTATCCAGCCATCCGTCTTTGTTGTTAGCCTGAAGGTAGGAATGTTCTTTGTTTTCCTGTGTTACATAAAGAATGCTTTGTCCTATCCCCCTAAGCTGGATTCTCAGCTCTTATTTTTGTCACTGTTTCTTCCACAGGTACAGATGCCCCAGGATGTTTGATGTCCTCTGCTATGATTTCAAATAGCCTTAAGAAAGCCGCCCATGTCAGGTAAATATTTAGCTGTTTGGATAAAATGTGCAACTAGACCTGCTGGTTGTTTTTATTTGTCAATTTGACACAATCTAAACTCATCTAAGAAGAAAGTCTTGTGTGGGGAATTGGGGGATGCCTAGATGAAGCTGGCTTGCGAGCATGTCTTTGAGAAACTGTCTTGATTATATTAATTGATGTGGAAAGACCCAGCCTAAGAGTGAGCTACATCATTCTGTGGGCTTTGGTTTTGAACTCTGTAAGTATGGAGACAGCAAGCCTGGCATTCATGTGTCCACTTCTCTCTGCTCTTGTCTGGGGATATGATGTGACTAGTTGTTTGAAGTGCCTCCATGGATCCCTCATGGTCACAGGCTCTAACCCGGAACTGTGAGCTAAAGTAAACCCTATCCCCCTTAAGCTGTTTTATGTCAGGATATTTATCACAGCAAAGGAAATGCAATTAAAACACCAGATTTCTTTAGGTGTGCCATATTTCTCCTAAATCCTAATTTTAACTGTTCACAGAACAGAAAGACCTAGAGGGCTTTTAAATTGATTGTCTTACCTTTTTATTACCTAATATGACCTCTGGCTGATGAGAAATACAACTAACTTTAAATTTTGCACATTTTGAACAAACAACCATCAAATTAAGGCCATTTTATTGGATACACACAAAATAAGTTCCCAGGAGCACTGCATTTGAATTAGTTTGAAGGCACAGCTATAGGTTTGAAGGTGTAGAAGGAAAAAAAATTAATAAAAATTAATCTTGTTGTATTCTTTTTGATCTCTGAGTAAATGACTAATGTAGAAAAGAACTATCCCAGATCATTTCCCTCCTATCTCAATCACTCATAGCCTATAATCAGGCATAAAAGAACTAATGGAAACACAGCCTTTGAGACTATTATCTAACAGCATTCCTACTGCACAGTGTAGTCAAAAACACAAACATCATAGTAACAAAGTCTGATTTGTTTACATGTATGTCTTTCCTAACTACCAACATAATATATAAAAGATTACAAATTCTTTAATAATAACCTATTTAATTGGTAAATATTTAAATAAGGCCTGTCTGGGCCCTGACTATCAATAGAACAGAAGTTTTATAAAATAAATTTGTAAATGACAAGATTCAGATTTATTTAAAATGATGCAATTATAAATATGTCAGATGCAAGAGAAATTACTGATCTAGGCTAATCACTGTAGAATGTTTGTCAAGTAAGTGAATTAGTGAATGAAAAAGCAATACTCAGGCAATGAATACTTTTGATGGAAAAAGTTAGGTTCAGATTTGAGAAGGGAAATGTAACTTCTGGAAGGGCTTAACACAGACTTCAAAATCTTAGCCCTGAATAACTCACAAGAGAGAGTTCAACCTTTATATTCTTTGTATAATAATAAACTCATTATTATAAATCCAGATCCCAATATGTATTTGATTTAGTAACACTAAATTTTAGTTAGAGGATAAGGTATAAGTATACTTAACACTAATGATTATTCTACTTTTAAATATTTCAATACAAAGTTCCAAACTGTCATGAAACAATAGGTCTATAAAATTTGCACTTGTGCCTATAATACCCATTTTGTCCTGAACCAGTGAGCTCTTACGGGGAATAAAGTATGTATGTTCACACTGTTTTTTTATCTTCCCATGAGTCTAACCCAGGTACCCCTTACTGGATGTTTTGGGAAGGGGCAGAGAACTATATTTAGAGTATCAATGTATTGGCTTACTTTTAAATATCTGGTCCTCGGGTTTTTCATTTATGACTTGAGATTTAAAAATATTAATAGAAATCTACATGAGAAAGCTGATTGGACATGAAATGTTCCACCTGCTATAGTTTGTTTCCTACTGGTCCAAAAGTTTATCCATCAGGATAGACTCTGGAGAAATTTGGACTTTATAGGAGCACAGTGACAATACAGCATACAGTGTTTGGAAGAAACTGACTTCAGTGGCCCATGGAGACTTTGCAGATATGTCATCCAGATAACATCTATGGTTGAGGAATTTTAACAGCTACTGTGGAACATTATGACTCCCTGGAATCATACTATGCTATGGTCTGCCCCCTGGGTAATAACAAAGAGCCCCCATTTTTATGATTTCATTTTGATCCACTAAAACAAATATACTTCAATGAGAATGTCGTCACCAGTCAGCTGAACTGTTAGTAGAAAAGCTCTCACTAGAAACAGAATCCCTTGAAGAGCAAAGGGTACAGAATGACCATGCACATCAGGCCTCCAAGAGCCAAGGGAGAACCAGCTGAATACACTGGCATCTGTGGAGCAGATCAATGTCTGACAACAGCCCCCACTCTGTAAGCCTGCAGTAGGATACTGTAGTCATGGGATCACTGATCTCTGGGCCACCACATAAAGACCAGAAGTCATGGGAGAATTCCCTGCCATTTGCTTATTTTGTTTTTCCTTTCTCCAGATGTATAGACACTTTAAATTATTCAGATTCTCCCATGGACAAATAACAGAAGTTTCCAGCCATATAGGAACAAGCCTAGGACATCAGAGATCAAATCACGCCAAACAACAGGAGTCAGGAATTAAACATCAAGTCAAAACAAACAAATACTCCCAAACAACAAGCAGAGTCCTCTACTCACTGTGCAACAGATCAAGATGATGCAGTCAGCTCTGATGAGACCTGATAAGCTAGGGTCAGCTAGAAGGGGAGGAGGTCCTCCCCTATCAGGAGATTAGGGAAAGGGCAGGGGGGAGAAGAGGGAGGGTGGGAGGGACTGAGAGGGGATGAGGGAAAGGGCTGCAGCAGGGAGACAAAGTGAATAAATTGAAATAAATAAAATTAAATCTAAAAAAAGAAAAAAGATGTGACATAAGACTTGGCATAGAAGTGACAATCACTAAGAAATAGGTATTTATATGTGCATATGTGTGCTGTGTATGTGTTTATGTGCTCTGAATGTGCACTTGTAGAGTCCAATAACATTAAATGTCATCATCAATAGCTCTGCACCTTTGTCTTTGAGGCATGTTCTCTCAGAGAACCTAGAACTCACTGATCCAGTTAGGCTGGATAGACAGGAAGCTCTGGGGACCTTCTCATCTCGGTCACTCCTGCAACAGAATTGTATGCTGCCTTGCACAGCTGTAACATAGGTTCTTGAAATACAAACTCATATCCTCTACATTGCACTCATGCTCTATGCACTGAACAATCTGCCCACACTAGAAAAATAAAACTTTACTGAAGATAAATGACAAAAGAAAGTATAATCATGTGCTTATTATGTGTATAATATGTTATGTATTATTCTATTATATAGTATTTACATATAACATGTATCATTATATAACATATAATAATGGAAGAATAATGAATTTAAATGCATTGCCTGTCACTCCAGCAGGTAAAAAAATCAAAGCCAGATTTTAAGCTTGATGCCTTTTTGTTCTTGAAGGACTTAAGATATTTCAGCTGGATATTCAAGATGATCCTAATATTTCTACTAGATGCTATTTACAAAGAACTTAGCCTGTTTGTCGAAAAAGTTTTCATTACTATTCAATCAGGAAAAAAATCTGCTTGAAGACTATAAAATGCAATTTTCTGCTAACATTTCTCTAATGTTAATCTTGTCAACTCAGCAGAACTGAGAACTCACCCAGACAAACCTCTGGGCATATTTGTGAGGGTCACCGCATAGACATTTAGCTGAGATTAAAGAACCACAGTAGAGACGAATGGTCTCGTTCCACGGTCTCGATTTCCAGAGCGAAAAAAGAGGAAACTAACTGAGTGTCACCATCCACTTTGTGACCACAGACACAGCATGACCAGGCTCGTGCCCTGCCGTATGCCATCCATCATGATGAATAAAAATAAAAGCAGCCTGCCATTCTTCACATTGCTTTTCTTTGGTAGTTTGGCCACAGAAATGAGAAAAGAAACTAGTACAGTGTCTTTGTGACCCTATAACCAATTTACATATAAAGTAGTATGATGAAAATTTAATTGAGTAGATATTAACCAATTCACTGTTGGAGAAGAGATGTATTCTCTACCAGTGGACAAATATGTTCAAGTTATTCCTATTTCTAAGAAATTTAGAAGCTTAATTAGCAATTGTTAAATTTGATTCAATTTAGAAGAACCATAATCTCAGGGTATTTTATAATAGTTGGTTAACATTCAAAAAGAACACCAAGTTCCTTAGAAGAAAAGATTCACACAAACATAATGGTAGAACATAATAAGCCTCCCTGAAAAAGAGCAACATGACATTTTTATCATAGTAATACTTTAATTGTATCCCTATAAAGGATGCTTTTATTTCCAGCAGCAGAATTTATACTACACGAATATCAGTGTCATAAAAAGGAACCAAGTAGAGGCTACCCATACCTATTCAGGAATACTATTTAAAAAAAATACCTAATAACATAACTAATTGGACTTTATGCTGACTAACTGAAATAGGCAATGAGCAAAAATAGTCCAAATATAAGGTATCAAAGAGTATTTTGAATATGCAGGGAATTGGTTCCCTCTCCCACCTGAGAATACAAAGACCCATACACCTTGGTTGTTTCCTGTGTTGCACAGAGACTAATGACAAGGGAAGTGGAATGTGTAATTTCAGTACAAAGTTAGTATTTAAAAAAAAAATTCTGTCTGAGTTGGTTGGATCCATATATATAAAACCTATTGCTATATGGAGGGCTAATTGTTCTGTGCAATTCTGAGGAAACAGAAAATGTGAAGCACATGGGTGACAGTTTTCCTAAGCCACACTTGTGCAATAGAGTAACACTTCAGGCTATAGAGACAGTGTGAGATGGGTCTGCATGATGACAACTATGACTATGATTTTTACCTAACCAGTGACCAAGCCAAGAAACCAAACTGAGAAGAAGGGTGAGGGGTTAACTGTTCAATGAAGAAAATTTAAACTGTAGAAATAGGAGTGTGCTCTGGACCTCCAGTTCATTCTCAGGAACAAATAAAGAGACCTAGACAACCAAGACATAATCTACATCCATATTCCTTTGTATTATATTTCTTCTCTATTTTCCACTATTATTGTTAATTATTATTATTACATTACAATGATGATATGAAATAATTTTCCATTTTAAAGTTAGTGTCATCATACATTGTTCTCTATAAGGTTATCTGATTACTACAGAAAGTAATGTGGCAAGGCCTGTGTATTTCCAAGTGCCCACACAAAGGGGACACAGAAAACATGTAGAATGACTTGTCCTGACCAAAAGTGGCACCTCTACACTTCTCTTGTTTCTTTGATCCTTTTCCAAAACTGAGCCCAGGCAATATCATACAGGAAATTAGACAAGGAAATTAACATGATAAGAAATAGAAATATGTGATTGCTACTGCTTAGTCTCCTTTTTCTAGGAGCAAATAAAAGGTCTGTGATGTTTTCTACAGTTAGCACTGCAACCATCTATGATGCTGGTACAATATACTTCACAGCAAATATATCTTTCTAATTATGCATAGTTAGACATGAGATAGGGCTTGGCAGAGTGAAACAGAAAAATGGGAATCCAAGCAGCACCCTTTAGTCATGATTGAGGTAAAGTGAGGTAAATAAATCATCCACAAAAAGAGTATATGACAAAGGTAGATGCCAGGAGCTCCTTATTACACATATTCAGGCTTATTCATCACTTTTCTGTTGCTGTGATAAACATCATGCCAAAGACAATTTAAGAAAGAGGCAGTTTATTCTGGCTTAAAGTTCCAGAGGGTTAAGAGTCCACAATGGAGGGACAGAGGCACAACAATAATTGATAGGCACAGTGGCAGGAAAAAGAAGCTGAGAAATTACATCCTTATTCTCAAGCATGAAGCAGATAGCAAACAGGAAGTGAGGTAAGGCTGCACATCTCAAAGTGCACCTCCAGTAATTTACTTCCTCCACAGAAGCTGCACTACCACCCTAAACTGTGCCACCAACTACTGGGGACCCAGTGTTCAGATGCCTGAAGCCATCACACCAGGAACAATTTTCAAAAAACTACAAACAAAGACAACAGGATGGCAAGAGTGGAGAACAACCAGAAATCAAAAAGAGACTCCCTACTTAAGGCTGGCCTTGCTACTAGGTTCAACAAAGCAGAATTAGAAATGAAATGAGCTGACTTTGAGTAAACATACCACAATTTCTGCATCCACTCCTATGTTGAGGGATATCTGGGTTGTTTCCAGGTTCTGGCTATTACAAACAAAGCTGCTACAAACATGGTTGAACAAATGTCCCTGTTGTACACTTGAGCATATTTCAGATATATGCCTAGGAGTGATATAGCTGGATCTTGAGAAAGCACTATTCCTAATTTTCTGAGGAAGCTCCATATTGATTTCCAAAGTGGTTGTACAAGTTTACATTCCCACCAGCAATGAAGGAGGGTTCTCCTTTCTCTGCATCCTCTCCAGCATGTACTGTCATTTGAGTTTTTGATCTTAGCCATTCTTATGGGTGTACGGTGAAATTTTAGGGTCATTTTGACTTGCACTTCCCTGAAGAGTAAGGATGCTGAACATTTCTTTAAGTGTTTCTCTACCATTCGATATTCCTCTATTGAGAATTCTCTGTTTAGCTTTGTACCCCAGTTTTTAATTGGATTACTTAGTTTGTTGGTGTTTAACTTCTTTTTTAAAAAATTTTATTACAATTTATTCACTTTGTATCCCAGCTGTAGCCCCTTCTCTAATCCCCTCCCGATCCTGCCCTCCTTACCTCTTTTCCCATACCCCTTCCCAAGTCCACTGATAGGGGAGGTTCTACTCCCCTTCACTCTGATCCTAGCCTACCAGTTCTCATCAGGACTGTCTGCATTGTCTTCCTCTGTGGCCTGGTAAGGCAGCCCCCCCACACACACACACCTCAGAGGGAGGTGATCAAAGAGTCAACCGCTGAGTTCATGTCACAGACAGTCCCTGTTTCCATTATTAGGGAACCCTCTTGGACACTGAGCTGCCATGGGCTACTTTAACTTAAGTTCTTTATATATTTTGCATATTAATTTCCTCGTTTTTGATTGCTGAGTGGTATTCCGTTGTGTAAAAATACCACAATTTCTTTACCCATTCCTCCACTGAGGGGCATCTGGGTTGTTTCCAGGTTCTGGCTATTACAAATAAAGCTGTTATAAACATGGTTGAACAAATGTCCTTGTTGTGTACTTGAGCCTCTTCTGGATATATGCCTAGGAGTGGTATGGCTGGGTCTTGAGGAAGTCCTATTTCTAATTGTCTGAGAAAGCGCCAGATTGATTTCCAAAGTGGTTGTACCAGTTTACATTCCTTCCAGCAATGGAGGAGGGTTCCCCTTTCTCCACAACCTCTCCAGCAAGTGTTGTCATTTTAGCCATTTTGATGGGTGTAAGGTGAAATCTCAGGCTCGTTTTGATTTGCATCTCTCTGATGGCTAAGGATGTTGAGCATCTCTCTAAGTGTTTCTCTGCCATTCTATATTCCTCTACAGAGAATTCTCTATTTAGCTCTGTACCGCATTTTTTAATTAGATATTAGCCCTCTGCCAGATATAGGGTTGGTGAAGATCATTTCCCAGGCTGTCGTTTTGTTCTGTTGACAGTGTCCCTCACTTTACAGAAGCTTTTCAGTTTCATGAGGTCCCATTTATTGATTGTTGGTCTTAGAGCCTGTGCTGTTAGTGTTCTGTTCAGGAAGTTGTCTCCTGTGCCAATGAATGCAAGGCTCTTTCCCACTTTTTCTTCTAACAGATTTAGTGTGTCTGGTTTTATGTTGAGGTCTTTGACCCATTTGGACTTTAGTGAATACTACTCAGCAATTAAAAACAAGGAAATCATGAAATTTGCAGGCAAATGGTGGGAACTAGAATAGATCATCCTGAGTGAGGTATCCCGGAAGCAGAAAGACATACATGGTATATAGTCACTGATAAGTGGATTTTAGAAATGTAATGTAGAATAAATGTACTAAAATCTGTACATCCAAAGAAGCTAAGTAAGGAGGACCCTGGGTAAGATGATCAATCCTCACTCAGAAAGGCAAAGAGAATGGACATCAGAAGAGGGAGAAAACAGGGGACAAGACAGGAGCCTACCACAGAGGGCCTCGGAAAGACTTTACACAGCAGGGTATCAAAGCAGATCCTGAGACTCATAGCCAATCTTTGGGCAGAGTGCAGGGAATCTTATGAAAGAAGGAGGAGATAGAAAGATCTGGAGGGAACAGGAGCTCCACAAGGAGAGCAACAGAACCGAAGAATCTGGGCCCAGGGGTCTTTTCTGAGAATGATACCTGCACAGATGTAGCCCATGGCAGCTCAATGTCCAAGTGGGTTTCCTAGTAAGGGGAACAGGGGCTATCTCTGACATGAACTCGGTAATTAGCTCTTTGATCTCCTCCCCCTGAGAGGAAAACATATTTACCAGGCCACAGAGAAAGACAATTCAGCCAGTTCTGATGAGACCTGATAGACTAGGGTCAGTAAGGGGAGGAGGACTTCCCCTATCAGTGGACTGGGTGAGGGTTATGGGAGGAGAAGAGGGAGGAAAGGTATGATTGGGAGGGAATAATGGAGGGGGCTGCAGCTGGGATACAAAATGAATAAATTGTAATTAATAAAAAAATAAAATAAGAAATGAGCTGACTTATAGAACACACTCTTGTAAGGAAGTACACACCTAATGGCCTTTGTATTTTTAATGATAAGGGATGCTTTACCATGTGTTAAGTAATTTTTTCATTTGTTATAAAACCTTAATGAACCAGAAGTTTTTGAAACTAAAGGAATCCTGTTATAAATTTCTAGGCATATGCCATACATAAGCAGCACTGTTTTCCCGAAAGTTCTAAGCAGACAAATCCATCTGTGGGAGATGTTTCACACTTATATTCAAAAAAAAAAAAAGGTTGTAGTACACAAATTTTACCCAAAAACATGCTTGTATAAGATTAATCTAATAGTTTCAGTTATGCATCCTGCTGGAGACATTTAAAATTAGAACTAATGCATATCTGTCAAGGGAAAACAATGATCAGGCATGAAGCAAGAATGTTCTCATTAGTCCATGAGGGAACTTGAGCCAGCCACTGGGATTTCAAGAGAAATATAAGTTATCGTAGAGATGGCTCCCTAAGAAACTACAAAGTCCCAGTGGAGAGAGCCATTTTCTTTTACAATATTAGAAGGGAAAAAGGGGGACTGCAGCAAAAATCTGAAGTGTCAGAGGTGCTGAATTCCTGCATTCCAAGAGTGTGCACTCATCAGACTGACTAGACTGGAAAACCTTGTGAACTGAAACCTTAGAAGAGTCTCAGGACCTACCTACTACTGGAAAAGTGCTGACTAGAAGCTGGCAACAAAACCTCCCACATCTCCTTGGAAACTGTCAAAGTTTTAAATCTCACAGAGGGAATGCTTGTATTTGAGATTGACAGTGGGGGATTTTGTACTTAGCAGAAGGAAAAACCATTTCATCTGAATCCCCTAGAGAGAAAAGGGGGTGGGGGAAAGAGATGGATACTATTTGTCAGTCTTAAACTCAATTTCCAAGTGATTTCTAGAGACTCCTTGGTCACCACAAATGGATTTCCCTGAAGGAGAACAGCATGGTCACTCAGAGACACAAAAAGCATCTAACTTTAGAGAAAAAGTATTAGGCCGCTCCAGAAATTGAGCTCTTATTTACAGAAATTCCATGTGGCTCAGTTAAGTTCAGACACATTGTCTTTCTGGCTTTACTCTTTGACTAGCTTGGCCACCAAGAGAGAACTTTCAGAGGCCCAGTGCCTTCCTATGTAAAATGTCTGGGCCCACTGACACAGAAAATGTTTACATGTGATTTCATATTTTAAGGCTAAAGTAAGTATAAGGGAGAAAAGTTTTCATCTCTTTGTACCTAAAGCTGGCAATGTCCCCTGCTACCTATATCACTGGGATCAAGTCTCTGAAGAATCAAGTAAGGAGTGAAATAATCCAATGGGCAAGATGTTGTTAGCACAAATAAAAAGAACATATTGCCAGGTCAGATTACCACAGAGCCAGTAGGCTGCAAGTCCAGCTTCTCATGTCCCATTAAAACAAACAGGCCATAGTGAGGGGAACAAGGACTATTTATGACAGGAACTCAATGACTGGCTCTTTGGCCTCCCCACCCCCCAAGGGAGGAGCAGTCCTGTTAGGCCACAGAGGAGAGCTTTGCAGCCAGTCCTGAAGATACCTGATAAAACAGGATCAGATGAATGGGGAGGAGGTCCCCCCTATTAGTGGACTTGGCAAGGGGCACGGTGGAGATGAGAGAGGGAGGGAGGGACTGGGAGGGAATGAGGGATCGGGACACGGCTGGCTGGGATACAGAGTTAATAAAATGTAACTGATAAGAAAAAAATAAAATTAAAAAAAAAAAAACAAACAGGCAGACAAACAAAGCATCCTATGGTCTTCTTCTCTTCTGTCCCATACAGTAGTTCAAGGTTGGGAAAGTAGCCCCATATTCTTTCTTGCTGTAGAATTCATCCTCCACTCTACTCCCTAATCTGCCTGGTTCCTGGACTTCCCTGAACCATAGGCTAGGTGCCTGATATTCTAACCATACCTAATTGTCTGCAAGCTCCTGGTTTATAGCGCTGTTTTCTTAATCACTCAGTTCTTGTCTCTGGATATTTTTAATGATACCATTGTTCTAGATATGTCGTGCACCCTCGCAAATAATACAATTGCTCTGGTAGAGTAAATGTTTCTCAAAGGTCGGTGAGTTACAAACTTGAACTAATGATAGGTCCTTAAGCACAGTGAATATAACCTTGAAAGTGATTGTGGGAATCTAGTTTCTTCTCATTTTTATGACTTCTGGTCTATGTGGTATGTGACTTCACGCAGTAATATGTTCTATTTATTTGTTGTCTATTTTGGAAGTAAAAGCAATAACATCAACCAATCAGCAACCGAAACACTTACATTACAAGCAATGCAAACCCCTCTCTTCTAAGTTGATAATATCAGGTATTTGGTGCACTAATAAAAGTTTCCTAATACAATAGCCCACCTCCCTGTCCAAACATGAAATGTTAAGTTCGTGGGAATTAGATCCAATATAACAGTCTTTACCTTATGGATTTGTTAATATGACCTTGAAATGAAAGAGAACAAGGACAAGAAGAAAGTAGAGTGCTGTCTATAAAGGAATTTAAGCTTTCGAGGAAAATCAAAGGCCATTGACACCCATTATGGATATGTTTGAGAGAGAAAAACAGTGTCTTATGAAAGACTTAAAATCCAGTACAGGCATTCATATCACGCCTCTTGGCATTCACACTTGATTATCATGCTGCAAAGCACAATTATACATATTGTTAAACACTGGAATCACAGAATCAGGAGAGACTATTGAGAACACCTTGGTCAGGGAACTTCTGTTATTGATGAAGGGGGCACAAAGTGACTTCTTGGTGATCAGAGCCATGCTCTGATAGAGGGAATGCCAGCCCAGGCCTCCTGATGCTATCCCAGAGGGTTGTCCCTTTGGACACACTATCCCACCACTGAATTTATCTATCTATACAGCAAAGCAGCTTTAATGACTTAAATTCCACTCTGAATGTAGTTTGCCGTTTTGAAGCATAAGTAGGTTTCAGTCCTGACTGTGTGTGTTTGCAGATGGTAGCAAATACCTTGAGTAAACATAATCTGATAATCTGAGAAATGCAAACTCTGTGTAATGTAGATTGGCAAATATATGTGAGCTGGGGAAAATAAAGCGAGCAGGGACATGAGAAGGTATCTGTCTATAGAGCAATTGTGGGAATTAAGACTGACAGGAAAATGAAAGAATATTTTTAAAAACAACATAAGACAAAGATCTAAAAGTAGCAATCATGTTTTATTACATATTAAATAATGAAAGCTACATGATAGTAACTTTTATCTTGGTGAGTTAATGTTTCCAGTTAATGAATTCTTTCTAATGTATGGCATGAAACAAGTTGAGGTCACCGTGATCTCTCAATACAGAGACCTGCCTGGATGAAGAGATGTTGTGCTGGTCACATGAACTCCATTTGCCTGCTAAAATGGGAAAGGCTATTCATCACCATGTACCAGTCAGATAACATGAGCTTATACATACATTCCTGGCTATCCTGGAAATGAACTACTTGATCCTCTCCTATCTTCTGCCCAAGCGCCCCCTCATATAAAGCAGGTATCTCCACACTAACGTATGATTTGAGACTTACCACAAATCATGCTTGAAAAAAAAAAATCTTCCCACTGCTGTTTCTGCCTTGTGAGAAAAAGTGAGTCTGTGAAAGACTGTTATATACACAACAACTGCCAGTGGAGAAAGGTGGTGCCAAGGCAGGGACTCAGTTCTACGAGTTAGCTTTCTCAAGCACATCCTTGAGAGGAGGAGATGAGGATAGGGGGTTCCACTCCAAGCTTAACTCCAGGAGGAGAGCAGAAACCATGCCTGTTTCTGTCTCTGGGATAGTGTTATGACTAGTTTCATGTCAACTTTACACACACTAAAAGAAAAAAGAAAACATCTGAAAAAAGGAAACATCAACTGAGAAAATGCCTTCAAAAGGGTGGGCTGTCGGCGAGCTTGAGGGCATTTCCTTAGTGACTGAAGGGGGGCAGCCTATGGTGGGGGTTGCACTCCCTGGGCTACTCGTCCTGGAATCAGACTGAGCCAGCCACAAGGAGCAAGCCAAGCAACATCCTTCCATGGCCTCAGCATCAGCTCCTGCCTCCAGGTTTCTACCTTGGTTGAGTTCCTGTCCTGGTTGTCTTTGATGATAAACAGTTATAGAAGTATAAGCCAAATAAAGCCTTTCCTCCCACCTTGTTTTTGATCATAGTATTTTCACACAGCAATAGTGACCTTGACAAAGACAGACGGAGCTGGAGCATCACTCATCGAGGGGCTGGAAGTAGAAGTAGCCTTCCTGTGACAGCAGCATCACTCACCGAGGGGCGGAAGCAGAAGTAGCCTTCCTGTGACAGCAGCTGTAAATTAGTACCCACTGTTGCCAACACTTCCGTCTCTCACATGTCTCAGTGGCACATACTGGAATTTCCTCTTAGGAATCATCCTTTCTACAGGTGCATCCTTCAAGCTCATAAAAACCCCGAGTTATTCTAAGCAATTCATTTGGACTCTATCATGAACATTACTATAAGAACTGAAAAGCACCTTGTATGCTGACACTGGTCAACTTACAGACCTGAAGGTTCAGCAGAGAAAGATTTAAATCTCTCCCTGACTGGTTAGGAATTCCCAAGATAAACAGCAGAGAAGGACCCCTGAGTTCTCTAATCACCACCCCACTTCAGTTAATGCACCCCTGCTCTTACGCACAGATCATACTGCTGCAATCATAGTGTATTAGGAAACAGAGGTTAATTTACAAAGGAACTGAATGCAAGAGAACACCTATAATTTCACCAATATTAGAGCATTTCATAGAGATTTTTGCTGTCCTGTGTTACATATTATTCTCTTATTGGAGTGGGTATACAGCAGGGTTTGGTGATTTTAAAACTTGATTATGTATATTTCCATATACTAAATTATTATGCTTGTCTTAATGACTAAAAATTATGCTTCAAGTTAATATATTATAATTTAATTCACGCACAACTAATTTGCCTATGACATTTTTCTCTGGAAAAAAAAAAAAAAGATATAATGTGAGGCCTGGCGAAATGGAACAGAAGTTAAAAGTATTTACTCTTTTTCATAAAGATTGGACTTCTGTTCCCAGAGCCAACATGGGGCAGTTCACAACCACCTGTAAGTCCAGTTCCAGGAAGGCCAACATTGTCTGCTGTTTCAAAGGACATTTGCACTCACATGCAACTTAACGTCTTAAAAATACCTTATATGTAGAATATTTCTCTCCTCTTAGTTATTCCCAACAAGAATGATAGGAGGCAAAAGCTGTATATAAAGGCTTATAGAATATGTGATAATAGAAGATACTATATAGTTAACATGCATTCACTTATGGAGATGTGCACGTGTGCATTTCTATGGGGTGATGTATTCTAATTCCAGTGCTGTATCTTTGTTGTGTTTTTGTTCTTTATTTTTATGTTCAAATTTTTAAATTTTGATTTTGATCTTTTCTTTACAATTTATTCATTATATATCCTGATTGATTTTTAATTCTCTTAAAATTCTTAAATTTTAAATATGTTTGAGATTATATTACTAGGATTAATTTTCCTCTTTTAAAAGAATCACTTATGAACAGGAAATTATAAAACCTGTCTGAGGAATAAATGGCCATCAAAAGTTTAGTGCTACAATTGATCTAGAAATTGAAAGCGAATTCAACTTGAAGTGGGAGCCAATTTTGACACTAAAGGAAAAAACCTCCTTAGCAGGCAAATGGTGGGATCTAGAAAAGATCATCCTGAGTGAAATATCCCAGAAGGAGAAAGACAAACACGGTATATACTCACTTATAGAGACCTATAAGATATGATAAACATAATGAAATCTGTACACCTAAAAAAGATAATCAAGAGAGCAGACATGGGGTAAGATGATCAATCCACATTTAGAAAGACAGATGGGATGCGCATTGAACATTGACAGGAGTCTACTGAGCGCATTTGAAAGACTCTAACTAGCAGTGTTTTCAAAGCAAAGACTCATGACCAAACCTTTGGCAGAGTACAGGGAATCATATGAAAGAAGGGGAGTTAGTATGGTGGGGAAAGGATAGGAGCTCCACAAGGACCAAATATATCTGGGCACAGGGTCTTTTCTGAGACTGACATTCAACCAAGGACCATGTATGGATATAACCTAGAACCTCTGCTCAGATGTAGCCTGTGGTAGCTCAGTAACCAATTGGTTTCCCATAGTGAGGGGAACAAGGACTATTCCTAACAGGAACTCAATGGCTGGCTCTTTGACCTCCCCACCCCCCAAGGGAGGAGCAGTCCTGCTAGGCCACAGAGGAGGGCTTTGCAGCCAGTCCTGAAGATACCTGATAGAACAGGATTGGATGAATGGGGAGGAGGTCCCCCCCATCAGTGGACTTGGAAAGGGGCACAGTGGAGATGAGGGAGGGAGGGTGAGATTGGGAGGGAATGAGGGAGCGGGATACAGCTGGGATACAGAGTTAATAAAATGTAACTGATAAGAAAAAAATAAAATTAAAAAAAAAGAAAAAAAACAGGGTCTCTAAGAGGCTGTGTGCTTCACTGTTCTCTATTCCATATGATATTACTTTATATCACTTAATAAATATATGCTGGATATTGCATCATCACAGTAAAAGCCAAAAGAACAGCATAATTCTTCAAAATGGCTAAATGGTGAAATATTTGGGTAGAAAAAAATGGAAGAAAAATTTAAATATGTGTTCTTGGTTGAGTTCAAAGAGATGCAATTAGTTTTGATGTGAACCTGTAAAATCTAGTAAATAAATCTGAGATTAAAAACTAGCCACAGATGGCAACACACTTTGCTCCAGCCAAGTTTCTCATAACCTTGAATTCTGAAAAGTCTCTGAAGAAGAAAAAAAAAAGATAGGCTTTTAGCTAGAATTGTCCTCAAGACAGATGAAGCTAATGGACTTGTGTCAAAAGAGAGAAAATGAGATGGATGCTTACAGACATGGGCCCCCAGGGGAAGGACAGTCTGCCATCAGCCTATGGAATAAATCTTCAGACTAAAAGGGCAGCTATCGAGAGTGTCCTGGCAGGAAGGGTATCTCACTCAGGAGCAGGGCAGGATGCAGCAGAAGCATGCCAAGGACAAGGTAGATCTTGACAGACACACTTTTCCCACCACAGATCTGTCTCTCCTCCTGTAACAGAGAATGCCACATGCCACCTGAATCACAGCCTCACAACAGACAGAACTGGCTGCAACACCAAGGATCCAAACAAATACAGGACAAGAGGATGACTGAAAATTTAATAGGAACTATTCTTTCAAGTTCTGTAAAGAATTCTGCTAGTATTTTGATGAAAATTACATTGAATCTGTAGATTATTTTTGGGTAGGATGGCCATTTTTACTGGGTTAATCCTACGGACCCATGAACATGGAAGATCTTTCCATCTTCTGATATCTTCTTCAATTTCTTTCTTCAGAGAGTTTCTTCAGACAAGTTCTTGTCATACAGAGCTCTTTCACTTGCTTGGTTAGAGTTATCCCAAGATACTTTATAGTATTCGTGGCTAATATGAAGGGTGTTGTGTCCCTAATTTCTTTCTAAGGCTATTTATTGCTTGTATACAGGAGGGCTACTGATGTGAGTTAATTTTGTATCCAGCCACTTTGCTGAAGGTGTTTATCAGCTATAGGACAGAGAATTCTCAGAGAGCAATCTCAAATGGCCGAGAATCACTTAAAGAAATGCTCAACATCATTAGTCATCAGGGAAATGGAAATAAAAAAGACTCTGAGTTTCCATCTTACACCTGTCAGAATGGCTAAGATGAAAAGCTCAAATGACAGCACATGCTGGTGAGGTTGTGGAGAAAGGGGAACTCTTGCTGTTGGAAGTGCAAACTTGTACAACTACTTTGGAAATCAATATGGAGGTTTCCCAGAAGACTGAGAAGCTCTAACTCAAGACCATTTACAGCACTCCTGGGCATATATCCCAAAAGATGCTCTATCATACAACAAGTATATTTGCTCAACTATGTTTATAGCAGCTTTATCTCTAATAGCCAGAAACTGGAAACAGCCCTGATATCCCTCAATTGAAGAATAGATAAATAAACTGTGGTATATTTACACAATAGAATACTACTCAGCTGTTAAAAACAAGGAAATTTTGAAATTCTCTGGAAAATTGATGGAACTAGAAAAGATCATCTTGAGTGAGATAACCCAGACCCAGAAAGACACACATGGTGTGTACTCACTTATAGCGGATATTAGCCACATAGTACAGATAACCATACTACAATCCACAGACCCAAAGAAGATAATTAACAAGGAGAGCCCAAGGGAGGATGTATGAATCTCACTGAAAAGAGGAAATAGAAAAAGACAGAGGATGTGCTTGAAGAGAGAGAACAGGTTAGGAGAGGGAGTGCTGAAAGACAATAAGGGTGGGGATCTGATATGTGGAGAATAGAGCAGGAGGGGACAGAGAACATGCAGAAAGAAGAGAAAATGGGCCTAGAGCAGCTATGAGACAGGCTGGAGACCTATGAAAGGGTAGGCTTCTGGGAGGATTTTGGGGTGACTCTACCAGAGACCCCTACTAGAAGAGACATGGAAACTGAAAAGGTCACCTTCTAACCAGACAGGACTCCAAGGAGAGGGAGTCCAGCAAAAACTCCAACCAACAAAAACTTCAACCCAAAACTTACCCTTCCTACAGGGATATGGAGCAGAGATTGCCAAAATGTCCAACCAATACCTGGCTACACCACGGGATAGACCCAACCCCTAACACTATTAATGACACTCTGTTATGCCTGCAGACAGGAGCCTAGCATAGCTGTCTGTTGAGAGGCCCCACCTGCAGTGGATTGAAACAGACACTGAAACTCACAAACAAACATTGTGTGCAAAGCAGGGAGTCTTGTGGAAACAAGAAAGGGAGTCTTGTGGAAACATTGGAGAAAGGATAGAAGGACCTAGAGGGAACAGGATATCCACAAGAAGACCAACAGAGCCAACTAACCTGGGCCCAGGGTGCTTGCAAAGACTGAAACAAATACCAAGGACCACGTATAAACTGGGCATAGGCCCTCTGCATATGTACACAATGTACAGCTGGTTCTTCATGTGGGCCCCTGGCAAGGGAGCAAGGCTGTCTCTGAGAAGGATGCTCTTGCATGCTTTTTGGCCACTTCCCCTGGGTGGGGCTGCCTGGACAAGCCACTGTTGTAGAGGACTCACCCAGTCCTGATTCAATTTCAAGTGCTGAGAGGGAAGGGGGCTCCCTTTTTCTGAGGAAGGGGAGGGGGGATATGGGGCAAAGGAAAGGAGGGGAGACAGGAGGAAAGGAGGAGGGGGGCTACAATTGGGATGTAAAGTGAATAAATAAATATTTTTTTTAAAAAAAGAGAAAATGTTTAATGGGGCTGAAAATTGGCTCAGTAAGTAAAAGCACCTTTTAGCAAAGCTGATGGTTTGAGTCCAATCCAAGGAGCCCATGTGATTGAAGGAAGAATTGACTCCACACGTGTACCACTTCATAAGTGCATGCTCAGGTGCGTATACATATGTATATACATATGTATACATGTATACACACAATAAACAATAAAATGAGGAGATTTACAAAATTTAGCTCTTTTTGAGACAGGGTCTCACTCTGAAGTCTTAGCTGGGTACAACTCCCTATCTTGACCAGGTTGGTCTCAAACTCACAGAGATTCATCTGCCTCTGTATCCCATGTGCTAGTGTTAAAGGCTTGTGCCTCCATGCCCTATTAAATAAAATACATTTTAAATGAATGGTGAAAATCCTTTTGTTTTCTACAAGGAGTAACACTACTGATATCTCATAAGAGTTTCTTCCACCTTTATGTGTTTTGTTGTCCTTAAATAAATCTTTGAGCTAAGGGTGAAAGGTGAAAGCAAATTAAAGCATTCTGTCAAAGAAAGAAATCTTCCAGCTTGGCTGCCCTTATAGCTGATCTTCCAGAGATTTCCCCTGACCACTTACATCAGTTCCAGGATTGTAAATACCACAGATGACTTGAAATCTCTCATATTACAAAAATATATGATTTTGATATTCTGTTTTATCCATTTATTTATTTGTTTGTTTGAATATCTATCATATATTTAACTATCTATTTTCTATTTAACTATCATCTACTTATCTGTGTAATAAACTTTAATTTATAATACACTCATGCCTTAGAAGAGTCTTCATAAATGTCTTCCAGAGAACTGAGATTTCTCTTGAACTTGCAAGAAGACAGCCTAGAAGGCTACATTTATTACAGAGGCAAGGCAAATGAAGAGACGTTTTGACTTTTCAGCTTCTAAAATTTGAAACAGGGCTTCAAAGGAAGACAATGAACAATCTATCTGTGCATATGATTTGAAGTACCAGCCATTGTCCAAAAGGCGAGGGTCCTCTAACTTCCTTTTCTAGCCACCAGTTAACCCAGTAAATCCAAGAGTAGTGAATTATACCCAATTATTCATCTAGTTGAATTCTTAGGGGGAAGAGAAGGAAAATAGCCTCGTACCCTTTCAAATACTGGAGAATTGTGAGAAGAAAGGCAAGGGCAGAGGGACTGAGGTAGAGAAGGGCACAGACTCACAGAGAGAGTTTGGTTGTGCTCAGTGATGCCACAGCATGCTGCCACATCTGTCTAATTTAAATACTCTACTAGCTACCATAACTGAGCAGCTCTGAATGAGGACTGAGCATCTTCCTAGGGTCCCCCCCCACATTGTTTAGCTTCTTTAGGAGTATAGACTTTAATATGCTTATCCAATATTATACGGCTAATATCCACTTATAAGTGAGTATATACCGTGTGTGTCTTTCTGTTTCTGGGATACCTCACTCAGGATGATCTTTTCTAGATCCCACCATTTGCCTGAAAATTTCATGATTTCCTTGTTTTTAATAGGTGACTAGTATTCCATTGTGAAAATGTGCCTCAATTTCTGTATCCATTCCTCCATTGAGGGACATCTGGGTTGTTTGCAGGTTCTGGGTATTATGAATAGAGCTGCTACAAACATGGTTGAGCAAATGTCCCTGTTGTATAGTTCAGCATATTTCAGATACATGCCTAGGAGTGGTATAGCTGGATCTTGAGGAAGCTACTTTTTTGAGAAAATGCCAGATTGATTAACAAAGTGGTTGTACAAGTTTACATTCCCACCAGCAACAAAGGAGGGTTCCCCTTTCTCCACATCCTCTCCAGCATGTGTTGTCATTTGAGTTTTTGATCTTAGCCATTCTGATTATTGTAAAGTGAAATCTCAGGGTTGTTTGAATTTGCATCTCCATGATGAGTAAGAATGTTGATCATGGGGACTCCAAGATGGCGGGGAGCAGAGCGCACCGTTTTGGAGAGGCAGAACACATGAATCTCCGGAATTGGTGAGTGGAGAGTCAATCGAAGCTAGAATTTGGACTTTTAGGCTTTCTAAAGGAGAGGGGCCACCACAGAAGCATGGAGTGCTTGTAGATTTAGATCGGGCGCAGACTTCTCTGGGAAGGAAATAGGGCGCTTCCCTTGTCCAGGCCTCCCGCGGGAAACCCACACACATCACCAGGCAGCTGAGCGCAAAGCTCACATCGGGAGATCAAGGCAGCAGAGACAATGCTCCAGGCCGCTTACAGCTGCGGTCTGCTGTAACCACCCGTTGAACACCCATCCCCTCCTTGGACACACGTCCCACTCAGGGCCCTCCGGACCCGCGGAGCGTCCCCTCCCCCATCCCGCTGACGCAATTCCAAGCTAGACCGCAGCAGGAAGTGCAGTGGAGCTCACGTCCCAAGCGGCCAGAGCGCAATAACCCCAGAAACCTCCTCACAGGAGGAGCGCAGGCCCAATCACGGAGCTCCAACCACTGAGCGCTAACCACAGAGACTCAGATCCACAATACAATTCTTCCCGGATACCAAAGCTGCAAAGCTCAGTGTCTGGGACCCAAGATGGGCGGAGGCAGGGAGGCAGGGCTCCAGACCCCGCAGCCGCAGCGGAGAGCAGTAACGACCTGCTGAACGCCACCACTGAGAGGAGAACACACGCCACCCTGGGCCCTCACCGAACTGAACTCTTGACCCACGAAACACCCCCCCCCACTACCACCACCACCCGGCTCTGCAGGGGTGCATGCACCACCGAAACTCCACCCCGCCAGAGCGTACGCCCAATACAGTGCTAGACACAGAGACTCAGATCCACAATACAACCCTTCCCAGACCCCCAAGTCTGCAAGTGGCAGCACAGAATACACAGGGCTGCCCAGCCAGTGATTGTATGGGCCATCCAACCCCTCAGTGGCAGAAAACCAGCTGAATAGACACCAAAGACCAGCAGACTTGTAAAATCAATACGTGCGCATTCTTAAACAGCGCTTGCGATCCCTTAGCGCCTGTGATCCAAAACTTCAGTGCCTGCAGGGCACCCCTCTCACACACTGAAGGCCTCTTCATTCACCAACACCCTGTCCCTTAGGACATACCCACAAGCACACGCTCAAACACACGCTACCCCGCATTAGTCCTTCTGCGCCTGCGAAATTTCCTTCTACAGGTATAGCTGAATAACCAACGCACACACTGAAAACACTAGACCTCACCCATTTTCCTGAAGAATTCTCCAGATACCAGAGAAAAACCAGTCTGACCTGCAGAATCCAGGAACAGACAGTGAACACTACGGATAACCAAATGGCCAGAGGTCGGCGAAAGAACACAACCAACACAAATCAAGATATTATGGCTTCACTGGCAACCTCCAAAATTATTGGTCACTCCAACTCAGCAGAAACACAAGAAAATGATTTTAAAGCTATGATTATCCAGTTAATTGAGGCACATAAAGAGGAAACCAACAAATCTCTCAGAGAAATAGTCATAGAGATTCAAACAGTTAAAGAGGATACAAAAAAATCCCTTAAAGATTTGGCCTCCCAAATAGAAACAAAAAAAAAAAAAAAAAAAAAAAAAAAAAAAAAAAAAAAAAAAAAAAACCGAAGTGAATGAAGAAGCTCTTAAAGAAACACATGCAAATATAGCCAAACAATTGGAGGCAGAAGCAGAGAGAGGAAACAAACAAAAAAATAGAGACCATCTTGGAGACACAGGAATCCACACGCAAACAGATAAAGGAAATGTTGCAAGACATGAAAACAGAATTAGAATCAATAAAGAAAACACAAACCGAGAAAACCCTGGAACTGAAGAACTTAGAGAAAAGAAAAGGAATCACAAAGGTAAGCATCACTAATAGAATACAAGAGATGGAAGAGAGAATCTCGGGTGCTGAAGATACACTAACAGAAATTGATACATCTCTCAAAGCAAAAACAAAATCAGAAAAATCCAAAACACAAACCATCCAAGAAATCAAGGATGCCATGAAAAGGCAAAATCTAAGAATAATAGGAATTGAAGAAGAAGAGGAGTCCAGGCTACGAGGTCCAGAAAATATTTTCAAGAAAATCATAGAAGAAAATTTTCCCAACCTAAAGAAAGAGATGTCCACAAACATACAAGAGGCCTACAGAACACCAAATAGACTAGACCAGAGAAAAACTCCTCACGCCACATCATAGTCAAAACACTTAATCTACAGAACAAAGAAAAGATACTAAAAGCAGGAAGGGAAAAAGGCCAAGTAACATATAAAGGCAAACCTATCAGAATCACACCAGACTTCTCATCAAAAACTATGAAAGCCAGAAGGGCCTGGGGAGATATCATGCAGGCCCTAAGGGACCACAGATGCCAACCTAAACTACTTTACCCAGCAAAGCTTTCAATCAACATAGATGGAGAAAATAAAATATTCCACGACAAAACTAAATTTAAGCAATATTTGAACAGCAATCGAGACCTACAGAAGATAATAGAAGGAAAATTCCAAACCAATATAAACAAATACACCCAAGAAAACATAGGTTAAAGATAATTCCCAACAAAAATCAAAAGCAAACAAGCAACGATTCACAGTAACATCGCCAACTCCACAATAATAGGAAATAACATGCAATGGTCATTATTATCTATCAACATCAACGGACTCAACTCTCCAATAAAAAGACACAGACCAATAGAATGGGTGCAGAAACAGGAACCAACATTCTGCTGCATCCAAGAAACACACCTACGCAACAAAGATAAACATTACCTTAGAGTAAAAGGCTGGAATACAGTTTTTCAAGCAAATGGACCCAAAAAACAAGCAGGAGTGGCTATCCTAGTATCTAATAAAATAGATTTTCAACCAAAACTAATCAAAAAAGACATAGAGGGGCACTACATTCTCATCAAAGGAAAAATTCACCAAGAAGACATCACAATCCTAAACATCTATGCCCCAAATACAAGAGCACCTACATTCATAAATGAAACATTATTAAAGCTTAAACCACACATTGATCGCAATACCCTAATAGTGGGTGACTTCAACACTCCACTCTCACAAAGGACAGATCAACTAGACAGAAACCAAATAGGGAAATAAAAGCACTTACAGAGTCCCTAAATCAAATGGACCTAATAGATGTCTACAGATCTTTCCACCCAAACTCAAAAGAGTATACCTTCTTTTCAGCACCTCATGGAACCTTCTCCAAAACAGACTATATAGTTGGTCACAAAGCAAGCCTCAACATATATAAAAAGATTGAGATAATCCCTTGTATTCTATCGGACCACCATGGACTAAAGCTAGACATCAACAACAATGGAAATAACCAAAAACCTACACGTACATGGAAACTGAACAACTTGTTACTCAATGACAGCTGGGTTAAGGAAGAAATAAAGAAAGAAATTAAAGACTTCCTAGAACTCAATGAAAATGAAGGCACAACATACCCAAATTTATGGGACACATTGAAAGCAGTGCTCAGAGGAAAATTTATAGCACTAAGTGCCTACAAGAAGAAATTTGTAACATCACATACAAACAACTTAATGGCCCAACTGAAAACCCTAGAAAAAAAGAAGCAGATACACCCAAGAGGAGCAGAAAGCTGGAAATAATCAAACTCAGGGCTGAAATCAATCAATTAGAAACAAATAAAACTATTCAAAGAATCAATGAAAAAAAAAAAAGATGGTTCTTTGAGAAAATCAACAAGATAGACAAACCCTTAGCCAAGCTAACTAAAAAGCAGAGAGAATCTATCCAAATCAGCAAAATCAGAAATGAAAAGGGGGACATAACTACAGACACTAAAGAAATCCAAACAATCATTAGGTCATACTACAAAAGCCTATATGCCACAAAATTGGAAAATCTAAACGAAATGGACAATTTTTTTGATAGATTCCATCTACCAACATTAAGTCAAGATCAGGTAGAAAGACTAAATAACCCTATATCCCCCAAGGAAATTGAAGCAGTCATTAACAGTCTCCCCTCCAAAAAAAGCCCTGGGCCTGATGGTTTCAGTGCAGAATTCTACCAGACCTTCAAAGAAGTGCTAATACCAATTCTCCTCAAACTATTCCACAAAATAGAAATAGAAGGTACACTACCAAACTCATTCTATGAAGCTACAGTCACCCTGATACCCAAAACATATAAAGACCCAACAAAAAAAGAGAATCTCAGACCTATCTCTCTTATGAATATTGATGCAAAATACTCAATAAAATACTTGCAAACCGAATCCAAGAACACATCAAAGATATCATCCACCATGACCAAGTAGGCTTCATCCCAGGCATGCAAGGGTGGTTCAACATACGAAAATCCATCAATGTAATCCACCACATAAACAAACTGAAGGAGAAAAACCACATGATCATCTCCTTGGACACCGAAAAAGCATTTGACAAAGTCCAACACCCATTCATGTTTAAAGTCTTGGAGAGATCAGGGATACAAGGCACATACTTAAACATAGTAAAGGCAATATACAGCAAGCCTACAGCCAACATCAAACTCAATGGAGAGAAACTTAAATCAATCCCACTGAAATCAGGGACAAGACAAGGCTGCCCACTCTCTCCATATCTCTTCAACATAGTACTTGAAGTCCTAGCCAGAGCAATAAGACAACTAAAGGAGATCAAGGGGATACAAATTAGAAAGGAAGAGGTCAAAGTGTCACTATTCGCAGATGATATGATAGTATACATGAGTGACCCCAAAAATTCAACCAGAGAACTCCTTCAGCTGATAAACACCTTCAGCAAAGTGGCAGGATACAAAATCAACTCAAAAAAATCAGAAGCCCTCCTGTACACAAAAGACAAAAGGGCTGAGAAAGAAATTAGGGAAACAACACCCTTCACAATAGCCACTAATAACATAAAGTACCTTGGGGTGACTCTAACCAAGCAAGTGAAAGACCTGTTTGAGAAAAACTTCAAGTCTCTGAAGAAAGAAATTGAAGAAGATATCAGAAGATGGAAAGATCTCCCGTGCTCATGGATTGGCAGGATTAACATTGTGAAAATGGCCATCCTGCCAAAAGCAATCTACAGATTCAACGCAATTCCCATCAAAATACCAACTCAATTCTTTTCAGACCTTGAAAAAAAGATTCTCAGCTTCATATGGAGAAACAAAAAACCCAGAATCTCCAAAACAATCCTGTACAACAACAGATTATCTGGAGGTATCTCCATCCCTGATCTCAAGCTGTACTACAGAGCAATAGTAATAAAAACTGCATGGTATTGGCATAGAAACAGAAAGGAGGATCAATGGAACCGAATAGAAGACCCAGAAATAAACCCATGTACCTCTGAATACTCGATTTTTGACAAAGAAGCCAAAACCATTCAATGGAAAAAAGATAGCATCTTCAACAGATGGTGCTGGTCTAATTGGATGTCTACATGCAGAAAAATGAAAATAGATCCACATTTATCACCCTGCACAAAACTAAAGTCTAAGTGGATCAAAGACCTCAACATAAAACCAGATACGCTAAATCTGTTAGAAGAAAAAGTGGGGAACAGCCTAGAACTCATTGGCACAGGAGACAACTTCCTGAACAGAACTCCAACAGCACAAGCTTTAAGAGCAACAATCAATAAATGGGACCTCATGAAACTGAAAAGCCTCTGTAAAGCAAAGGACACCATCATCAAAAATAAACGACTGCCCACAGATTGGGAAAGAATCTTCACCAACCCTTTATCTGACAGAGGGCTAATATCCAGTATATACAAAGAACTAAATAAGCTGAAAAGCAACAAACCAAGTAATCTAATTAAAAAATGGGGAGCAGAGCTAAACAGAGAATTCTCTGTAGAGGAATATAGAATGGCAGAGAAACACTTAAAGAAATGCTCAACATCATTAGCCATCAGGGAAATGCAAATCAAAACGACCCTGAGATTTCACCTTACACCCATCAGAATGGCCAAGATGAAAAACTCAAGTGACAACACATGCTGGAGAAGTTGTGGAGAAAGGGGAACCCTCCTCCATTGCTAGTGGGAATGTAAACTGGTACAACCACTTTGGAAGTCAATCTGGCACTTTCTCAGACAACTAGGAATAGTGCTTCCTCAAGACCCAGCTATACCACTGCTAGGCATATACCCAAAATTTGCTCAAGTACACAATAAGGACATTTGCTCAACCGTGTTTGTAGCAGCTTTATTTGTAATAGCCAGAACCTGGAAACAACCCAGATGTCCATCAGTGGAGGAATGGGTACAGAAATTGTGTTATTTTTCCACAATGGAATACTACTCAGCAATCAAAAAAGAGGAAATCATGAAATTTGCAGGCAAATCGTGGGATCTAGAAAAGATCATTCTGAGTGAAGTATCCCAGAAGGAGAAAGACAAACATAGAATATACTCACTTATATAGACCTATAAGATATGATAAACATAATGAAATCTATACACCTAAAGAAGATAATCAAGAAAGCGGACACGGGGTATGATGATCAATCCTTATTTAGAAAGACAAATCTGATATGCATTGAACATATGACAGGAGTCTACCCCAGAAGGCATCTGAAAGACTCTACCTAGCAGTGTTCCAAAGTAGATACTAAGACTCATAACCAAACCCTCGGCAGAGTGCAGGGAATCATATGAAAGAAGGGGAGTTTGATGTGGAAAGGATAGGACCAAACATATTTGGGCACAGGGTCTTTTCTGAGATGGACACGCAACCAAAGACCATGAGAGGATAAAACCTAGAGCCTCTGCTCAGATGTGACCCGTGATAGCTCAGTAATCAATTGGTTTCCCATAGTAAGGGGAACAAGGACTATTTCTAACAGGAACTCAATGACTTGATCTCCCCACCACCCAAGGGAGGAGCAGTACTATTAGGCCACAGAGGAGGACTTTGCAGCTAGTCCTGAAAATACCGGACAAAACGGAGTCATATGAAAGGGGAGGCGGTCCTTCCCTATCAGTGGAATTGGAAAGGGGCAGGGAGGAGATGAGGGAGGGAGGGTAGGACTGGGGAGGGAATGAGGGATGCAGAATTAACAAAATGTAACTAATGAGAAAAATAAAATTAAAAAAAAAGAATATTGATCATAAATGCAATAGACATCGGAAGCAGGAGAAGATAGGGAATGGAACAGTAGCCTACCACAGACAGCCTCTGAAAGACTCCACTGATTGATGTATTGAAGCAGAGGCTGAGACTCATAGCCAAATTTGGGGCAGAGTGCAGGAAATTTTATGAAAGAAGGGGAGACAGAAAGACCTAGAGGGGACAGGAGCTCTAAAAGGAGATGAACAGAGCCAAAAAACAAACAAACAAACAAACAAACAAACAAACAAAACTGGGCCCTGGGGGCCATGCAGAGAATGATACTCCAGCCAAGGACCATACATGGAAAGGACCTAAAACCCCTGCTCAGATGTTGTCTCCAAGTGTCTCCTAGTAAGGGAGCAGGGGCTGTCTATGGCATGAACTCAGTGGCTGGTTCTCTGATCACCTCCCCCTGAGGGGTGCAGCCTTCCCAGGCCACAGGGGAAGACAATGCAGCCAGTCCTGATGAGGCCTGATAGGAAAGGATCAGAAGAAAGGGGAGGAGGTCCTCCTCTATCAGTGGACTAGGGGAGGAGCATAGGGGGAGAAGTGAGAGGGAGGGTGGGATTGGGAGGAGACAAGGGAGGGGGCCACAGCCAGGATACAAAGTGAATAAATTGTAATAATTATAATAATTATTAAAAATGCAAAAAAGAAACCTGAGCAGGAAATTAGTGTCTATTGAAATTATAGAGAGCCCCTAAAATCTTCAGCAAAGTGTCAGCACCATGAAGCCAAGTGGTTTCACGGATTCTAAAAGTATCCTCTTTTATTTCCCATTTCCCTTCTCTCAAAAAAAAAAAAAAAATAGCAGCAGCAGCTTCTAAGTCACAAATGCAGTCACTTATTTATCTGAAGCATATGAAATTCCAAAAGAAGGAACAATATGTAGTCTAATTCTTTCCTGTGAAGGACAAGACCCATTTGAATTACAAATGACTCAGAATTTTCATTTCATAAATCAGCCTACTATGAAATAAAACTCAATATTATCCAAGAAAGGTACACTGTGTGGCATACAAGTAGAAAACATAGAACATAGACTGCTGGAGTAAGAATGCTGTAGCTTCAGGGGCCTAAAAGAAGATATTTCTGTCTCCTACTTTTCGAAACCGGAAAATCCTTGGATTGGGTTCTGGGTAAGGAGCTTTCTATCTTGCAGACAGCCACCTTTTATCTGCTTTTACGTAACACAGAGAAGCCTTTTTACATCTTTTCTTCTTTTATCCATTTCACAATCATGACCTTACCAAAGCTGAATTTAATCATTTTTCAAATGCTTCATCTGCAAACAACATCAGAATGGGGCTTCCACACACGAATCTTGAGAGAACCAAATTCAGCCAATTTTTCTTATTTCCCTCCCTACAACTAAGCTTGTGAGACATAGTTAAAAAGAAAACCTTTTGCCTTTTACTTGTTCTAAAAGCTAGCAATCACCCCACTAAGACCTTGGTCCACCTCTCAATCATTTCTATTTTTCCACCATGAGTCAGGCAGACTAAAGGTAGCTTTCAGTGTGCATCGGCAGTAGTGTCTGGTGATATCTGTGACCTCATCCCTGGCAGGACATTATGAGTTTTTCCTCTAGTGCGAAAAACTTTAATGTTCCACCACTCGTGGCTTTTAGAATGGATCTTAGCAGAGATTAGTTAAAATCATGCAGCCATAACATTCATATACTACAGAAAATTAATTTTGCTACAGATTCTATAATGATGATTATATTTTCAAAGAATTAATCAGTACATTGCCAATAAAGCAGTGCTTGCTCTTAAAATGGTTGTCAGCTGAGTCAAGGTAATTTAGGTTTGGTCAGCTTGAACAGCTTTATACCCTGAATGTCTCTAAAAGACAGAGTTAAATGTCGATAAGGCCCATCCTGGTTCCAAAGCCTGTGACCCTAAACCCTACTAGTGCCAACATTACTTCCATCAGAACAATGAGCATGGGTAAAATAAGCAGTTACTTACCCATAATAAAAGGAAAGGAATGAACCTCAAGAGCACCGTATCCTCTAAGCCATGGTAGGAAGCCAGTTAAATATATGTGTCAAGGTAAAATTTTATATTTCCTTTTAAATTACATTGAAGAATGTGAAGCTTGAGCTGAGCAGGTAAAAACACTTGCTATCATATGTGATGGCCACTCCCCAGGACCTACATGGTAAAGAGAACACCCTCCTACAAATTGCCCTCTGACCTCCATATGCACTCTGTGGCACACACTCCTGCTCCCACATAAATAAACATAAACAAACAAACAATAAATACATTGCAAAAAGAAGATGGCTCATGCTCTAAAACAGGCATTTCAATTGAAACAAAAGAACATCCCCATTTACTCCAGTTTCATTTGGTAGTCTGCATATGTTCCCAGATGTCAGGCTAAGGCTGCATCCAGGGCCAGAAAATCACTCATTGTTTAATCTGAACATTGCTTAGAAAACACACAACTGAGCTACCACAGGCTACATCCAAGCAGAGGTTCTAGGTTATATCCATACATGGTCCTTGGTTGAATGTCAGTCTCAGAAAAGACCCTGTGCCCAGATATATTTGGTCCTTGTGGAGCTCCTATCCTTTCCCCATCATACTAACTCCCCTTCTTTCATATGATTCCCTGTACTCTGCTGAAGGTTTGGTCATGAGTCTTTGTATCTGCTTTGAAAACACTGCTAGTTAGAGTCTTTCAGATGCGCTCAGTAGACTCCTGTCATACGTTCAATGCACATCCCATCTGTCTTTCTAAATGAGGATTGATCATCTTACCCCATGTCTGCTCTTTTGATTATCTTTTTTTGGTGTATAGATTTCATTATATTTATCATATCTTATAGGTCTATATAAGTGAGTATATACCGTGTTTGTCTTTCTCCTTCTGGGATATTTCACTCAGGATGATCTTTTCTAGATCCCACCATTTGCCTGCAAATTTCATGATTTCCTACTTTTTGATTGCTGAGTAGTATTCCATTGTGTAAAAATATCACAATTTCTCTATACATTCCTCCATTGATGGACATCTGGGTTGTTTCCAGGTTCTGGCTATTACAAATAAAGCTGCTATAAACATGGTTGAGCAAGTATCCCTTATGTGTACTTGAGCAAACTTTAGGTGTATACCTAGCAGTGGTATAGCTGGGTCTTGAGGAAGCACTATTCCTAATTGTTTTAGAAAGCACCAGATAGATTTCCAAAGTGGTTGTACCAGTTTACATTCCCACCAGCAGTGGAGGAGGGTTCCTCTTTCTCCACAACCTCTCCAGCATGTGTTGTCACTTGAGTTTTTCATCTTGGCCATTCTGATGGGTGTGAGGTGAAATCTCAGAATCGTTTTGATTTGCATTTCCCTGATGGCTAATGAGGTTGAGCATTTCTTTAAGTGTTTCTCTGTCATTCGATATTCCTCTGTTTAGCTCTGTTCCCCATTGGGATGTAGCTTGTGGTAGCTCAGTAACCAATTGGTTTCCCATAGTGAGGGGAACAAGGACTATTTCTAACAGGAACTCAATGACTGGCTCTTTGACTCCCCACCCCCCAAGGGAGGAGCAGTCCTGTTAGGCCACAGAGGAGGGTTTTGCAGCCAGTCCTGAAGATACCTGATAAAACAGGATTGGATGAATGGGGAGGAGGTCCCCCCCCATCAGTGGACTTGGAAAGGGGCATGGTGGAGATGAGGGATGGAGGGTGGGATTGGGAGGGAATGAGGGAGCGGGATACAGCTGGGATACAGAGTTAATAAAATGTAACTGATAAGAAAAAAAATAAAATTAAAAAAATCTAATCTATATACATAGCATACATATGTATATGTGCATGTATAAATTGACATATTGATACAATTAGAGATGCAAATGCAATATATATATATATGCATATATAAACATATGCATATGGCTTATATTAGCTGCTGTAATTCCCTCAAGAAAAAACAGGTAGTTGAATGTATTGGCAGTAAGAACTGATTTCTACAAACTGAAGCAATTAGAGTTTTAATTTAGGAGTATTTTAAAGCACCCTTTACAAGTTATCTACCTGAGTTATTATGTGTATTTCTTAATCATTCCATCCTCTACCTCTCTACCTCTCTTGATTTTTGTATTTCCCCTTTTTTAAATTATTGTCATAAAATTTTTCTTCTCTTTTCTTATAGTCTGCATGTTCTTTCTTTACTTTTTCTCACCATCATCTCTTGACTTCATTCTATCCTAACGATAAATCATTTATCATTTCACAGCTATATTTTCTGCATGCTTGGATATCATGCCAAGACTCTCAATGATCACTTTTTATTGTACAAAAGAAATTTTCAGAAGAAAAATTTGTGCTTGAAAAATATAGGAAGTGAAGATTACAGAATGGTGTATTTTTATTAAAATGGGGGTTCTGATTTGTCTGCTACAGGTTCCTTCTGCTGCAAGACCCTGCTATTGCTATATGGAAATCAGTATATAATAGGAATGTTTTCATGAGTGTCTATTTCAGCCTTGATGAAGGAACATGCTGTGGCTTGCTTCCTCTATTTAAATCTTGCTACCCAAAGACTGAGAGAGAAATGTAAAATTAAATGAGGCTTACTTTGTTTTATATTTTCTTGTATGTTGATACGTAATATTGAAAAACATTCTGAACATGGTTCTTCAAGTTGTGACACTAATACATATTTATTTCATACCCCTTGTTAATTATAACTTTCTGTTGAACTGGAATAAATAACCTTCAGAATTATTTAAAAAGATAAAAAATTGGCATCCAGTAACATGATGAATTAATTCAACAGTAAAAGTTACCCTAAAAAAAGAAAAGAAAACACACAACTGCAATGAATTCTAATCTCTACACAGGCATCTCTGTTCCTTCTCATAAGAGACAATTATTTCTCTCTTTCTGAGACCGCTAGGACTTTTCTTATCAATGCTTCTCCAGTCTTTGCCCTGAATGGCTGTTCAGACCTGCTGTACACATTTCACACTGAGCACAAGTCTAGTTACCTTTCAACTCTTCACCCAGTTTCCTATGAAGGAAGGTAATCTCCCTTCTAACTTAAGAAACTTTGGTACAGAAAACTACATGGTGAAACTAGGTATAATCAAATCATCTCCTCACATTCAGTTCCTGAAACTGTAAGAATTCTGCTGTTATTAAAGAATGAAAATCCCAGCCTATCTATTTTACCATTAAAAACTCAGGAGCCAGATGCTGGAGTGAAAACCTGCTAGCTCAGAGAAGCAGAAAAGGCACCCAGTTGACTGTCCTACTCAGCTCATGTCTCAGAAGAACCCAAAAATCTCACTAGCTCAGCTGACAGCCCAGGAGGAAAAAGCCAAAAACAAACAAACAAACAACAACAACAACAACAACAAAAAAGGCTTGTGGGCTCAAAGCTCAAAAAGACAGAAAGCGAAGAGGATTCGGCAAGATGGCGGCGCCGGGAGGACTCTCATTCTGACCAGCAGCACAGCAGGATTGGCACAGTGACCAGAATCAGAACTCGCAGCCATAAAACACAAGTGATTGTGTGTCCCAGGTGAGAGGATACCCCACAGTAGGGGATTCAATCAGCTTTAATTTACCAAGCCAAACCGTGGAAGAGATCCGGTTCCACCAGCTGCTTGGTCGCCAGCCCAGAGCCACATGCCAGCATGCTCCGATCACTGTCCCAGACTGAACTGTGGGCACCACAACATCAGAGACAGCGATTTCCAGTCAGGAGATAACCCCATGGTGCAGGAAATGATTGGGACCAACCTTAGGTCACCCAGACATCCCCTGGAAAAGACTTGGGGTTCCGTGGGCGCCCAGGAGCCAGCCCAGAGCCAGAGCCAGGGAACCAGGTGCCAGCACAGCATCCTGCCTGCATGCCTGACTTGCTGCCCCAGATAGAACTGTGGGCCCCAGGGCACCAGAGACTGAGTTTCTCTGTCAGGTGCAAACCCACAGAGAGGGGAACGGCTGGTCTGATCTCAGTGCACTCAGCTGATACCACCACCCCGAAAAGGTCTCTGGAAAAATTACCCAGTTTCGGCAGACGCCCAGGCACCCAATCCCCAGAAACGCAGAAAGGGGGAGCCACTTAAGTCTGTGCCTGCGGGTTCTATTCGCCATCACAGACAGAACGGCTGTCCCCAAAGCAAAGAGTGGGTGTCCCTGTCAGGAGGAAACCCCACAGCACTTGGGGGGGATCATCAGGTCCAACGCTCAGGACACCCAGCTCCAAAAGACTTTCTGGATTCATGCAAGCTCTAGGCTCTAGCCTTCTACTGCAGGCATGAGCGCTGTGCTCACCCACCATTATTGAGTACCACTAGGGCACTGGGGCACACAGCTGCATCCTCAGACCTACAAAAACCAGAGAGCCATTACAGCAGCCCTCAGATACTGCTCCAAGGATCAACCAGTTATCCCTAGCTAACCTGACAAAACTGTGGGAATCCCTGGTTCTTCAAGAGGGCTGCACCCAACAATTACACCTTAAGAGCAACAGCTGCTGCTCACTAAATTCAGAGCAAGAAACCCAGCAGCAGGGCAGCCATCACCAGGACCTCACCTGATGAGAGGAGAGCCTCCCTGAACACCACAGTTACCACACAGGTCTATACACCTGAAGTGAACTGTGACAATTCCAGAGAAGCACCATTCAGTTGACCCCCAAAAGCAGAAAAGAACTTCAGAACCCCACCAAGTGGATTCTCCCCACCCCAGCACCCAGCAGGCACCAGAAATTAACTGACAACACCTGAGACAGAGAGATAGGTAGAGGCCAGCGAAAAAGCACAACCAACAAAAGGCAAAGCAATATGGCATTCCCAGAACCCAGTTATCCAGGGACAAGTAGCCCTAGAAACCCTAACATAAGTGAAATTCAAGAATATGACCTTACATCTATGATTATGAAGAGGTTAATGGAAGAAGCAAATAAAGTGTGTAAAGATTTATGGGAAGATATAATAAAACAGATTATGGTCATCCATAATGAAATACAGGAAGATGCAGCCAAACAGCTTGTGGCGTTCAGAAAGGAAATGATCAAATCACTGAAAGAAATAAAAGAAACAGAGGAATGTTCAAAAAAACAGCTGAAGGAATTGAAGGAAAAACAGGAAAATACAGTCAGACAGGTGAAGTAAATCAACAAAATGGTTCAAGATCTGAAGATAGAATTGGAAGAATTAAAGAAAACACAAATGGAGGAAATCATTGAGAGGGAGAGCCTAGGAAAGAAAACAAGAACTACAGAGATAAGCATAACCAACAGACTACAAGAGACGGAAGAAAGAATCTCAGGTGTGGAAGACACAATGGAAGAAATTGATGTATCAGTCAAAGAAAATAATAAATCTAAAAAATTCCTGACACAAACCATCCAAGAAATCCAAGACAACATAAAAAGACAAAACCTAAGAATAATAGGAATAGAGGAAAAAGAAGATTCCCTCTTCCAAGGCCCAGAAAATATTTTTAACAAAATCATTGAAGAAAATTTCCCCAATTTAAAGGGGAGGCCTATAAGAATACAAGAGGCCTACAGAACACCTAATAAATTAGACCAGAAAAGAAAATCCTCCTGCAACATAATAATCAAAACAGTAAGTAAACAGAACAAAGAAAAAATACTAAAAGCTGCAAGGGAAAAAGGCCAAGTAACAAAAAATGGCAAACCCAGCAGAATCACACCTGGCTTCTCAACAGAAACTATGAAAGCCAGAAGAGCCTGGACAGATATCATGCAGACCCTAAGAGAACACAGATGTCAACCTAGGCTACTATACCCAGCAAAACTCTCAGTCCTCATAGACAGAGAAAACAAGATATTCAATGACAAAAACAAATTTCAACAATACCTACACACAAATCCAGCGTTACAGAAGATACTAGAAGGAAAAATACAACCCAAGAAAGCTAACTGCTTTCAAGAAAACACAGGAAATAAATAACCTCACTACAACAAAACCAAAAGTAGCCAAACACACAAACACACTACCATAGCAAACATCAATATCAAAGGATCTACCAGCCACTGGTCATTAATCTCCCTCAACATCCATGGACTCAATTCTGCAATAAAAAGACAGACTAACAGAATGGGTAAACAAGACCCAACAATCTGTTGCATACAAGAAACACACCTAAATCACAAAGATAGAAATTACCTGAGAGTAAAGGACTGGAAGACAGTTTTTCCAAGCAAATGGACACAAGAAGCAAGTAGGAGTAGCCATTCTAATATCTAATAAAGTAGATTTTCAACGAAAATTAATCAAAAGAGAGAAGGACACTTCATACTCATCAAGGGAAAAATCCACCAGGAAGATATCATAATCCTGAACATCTGTGCCCCAAATGCAAGGGCACCCACATTTGTAAAAGAAACTTTAATAAAACTTAAACTGCACATAGGCCCCCACACATTAATAGTGGGAGACTTCAACACCCCACTCTCAACAAAGGACTGGTCAACAAAACAGAAATTAAACAAAGAAACAATAACTCTGATAGAGGTCATGAATCAAATGGAACTCACGGACATCTACAGAACCTTTCACCCAAAAACAAAAGAATTTACCTTCTTCTCAGCACCTCATGGAACCTTCTCCAAAATAGACCATATAGTTGGTCACAAATTAAAGACTTCCTAGAATTCAATGAAAACGAAGGCACAACATGCCCAAACTTATGGGACACAATGAAAGCAGTGCTATGAGGAAAGTTCATAGCACTAAGTGCCTTCAACAAGAAATTCGAAACATCTCATGCAAGCAAGTTAATGGCTCACTTAAAAGCCATAGAAAAAAAAAGAAGCAGATAAACCAAAGAGGAGTAGACAGCTGGAAATAATCAAACTCAGGGCTGAAATCAATAAATTAGAAACAGATAAAACAATTCAAAGAATCAATGAAACCAAAAGCTGATTCTTTGAGAATATCAACAAGATCGACAAACCCTTAGCCAAGCTAACTAAAAGGCAGAGAGACACCACCCAAATCAACAAATGAAAAGGGGGACCAACTACAGACACTGAGGAAATCCAAACAATCATTAGGACTTACTTCAAAAGTCTATATGCCACAAAATTTGAAAATCTAAATGAAATGGACAATTTTCTTGATCGATTTGACTTACCAAAGCTGAATCAGGACCAGGTAAATCAATTAAATAGTCCTATATCCCCCAAAGAAATAGAAGCGATCATCAAAAGTCTCCCATTCAAAAAAAGCCCAGGACTAGATGGCTTCAGCGCAGAATTCTACCAGACCTTCAAAGAAGAGCTAACTCCAATTCTCCTCAAACTATTCCACAAAATAGAAACAGAAGGAACATTACCAAACTCATTCTATGAAGCCACAGTCACCTTGGTACCTAAACCTCACAAAGACCCAACAAAGAAAGAGAATTTCAGGCCAATCTCCCTCATGAACATTGATGCAAAAATACTCAACAAAATACTTGCAACCCGAATCCAAGAACACATCAAAATATTATCCACTACAACCAAGTAGGCTTCATCCCAGGCATGCAGGGGTGGTTCAGTATACGGAAATCCATCAATGTGATCCACCGCATAAACAAACTGAAAGAAAAAAACCACATGATAATCTCCCTACATGCTGAAAAGGCATTTGACAAAATCCAACACCCATTCATGTTTAAAGTCTTGGAGACATCAGGCATACATGGCACATACCTGAATATAGTAAAGGCGATATACAGCAAGCCTATAGCCAACATCAAACTCAGTGGAGAGAAACTTAAATCAATCCCACTGAAATCAGGGACAAGGCAAGACTGCCCACTGTCTCCATATCTCTTCAACATAGTTCTGGAAGTCCTGCCTAGAGGAATAAGACAATTGAAGGAGATCAAAGGGATACAAATTGGAAGGGAAGAGATCAAATTATAACTATTTGCAGATGATATGATAGTATACCTGAGTGACCCCAAAAATTCTACCAGGGAACTGCTGCAGATGATTAACACCTTCAGCAAATTGGCTGTATACAAAATTAACTCAAAAAAATCAGTAGCCCGCCTGTATACAAAAGACAAAAGGGCTGAGAAAGAAATTAGGGAAACAACACCCTTCATAATAGCCACAAAGAACATAAAGTACCTTGGTGTAACCCTAACCAAGCAAGTCAAAGACTTGTATGAAAAAAATTTCCAGTCTCTGAAGAAAGAATTGAAGAAGATATCAAAAAATGGAAAGATCTCCCATGTTCATGGCTTGGCAGAATTAATATAGTGAAAATGGCCATCTTACCAAAAGCAATCTACAGATTCAATGCAATTCCCATCAAATTACCAACACAATTCTTTACAGACCTTGAAAGAAAAATTCTCACCTTCATATCGAACAACAAGAAACCCAGAATTGCTAAAAAAAAATTCTCTAAAGTAAAAAATCTTCAGGAGGTATCTCCATCCCTGATCTCAAGCTCTAGTATAGAGCAACAATACTAAAAACTGCATGGTACTGGCATAGAAATAGACTGGTGGATCAATGGAATCGAGCAGAAGACCCTGACATAAATCCACACACTTATGGACACCTGATTTTTGACAAAGATGCCAAAACCATACCATGGAAAAAGACAGCGTCTTCAACAAATGGTGCTGGTCTAACTGGATGTCTACATGTAGAAAAATGCAAATAGATCCATATTTATGACCCTGAACAAAGTTAAGTCCAAGTGGATCAAAGACCTCAACATAAAACTAGACACACTAAACTGTTGAGAAGAAAAAGTGGGGAATACCCTTGAACTCATTGTCACAGGAGACAACATCCTGAACAGAATACCAACAGCACAGGCTCTAAGAGCAACAATCAATAAATGGGACCTCATGAATCTGAAAAGCTTCTGTAAAGCAAAGGACACTGTCGTCAGAACAAAATGACAGCCTATAGATTGGGAAAGGATCTTCACCAACCCTATATCTGACAGAGGATTAATATCCAGTATATTTAAAGAACTAAAGAAGTTAGACAGCAAAAATATCAAGTAATCCGATTAAAAAATGGGGTACAGAGCTAAACAGAGAATTCTCTGTAGAGGAATATCAAATGGCAGAGAAACACTTAAGGAAATGCTCAACCTCATTAGCCATCAGGGAAATGCAAATCAAAATGACCCTAAGATTTCACCTTACACCCATCAGAATGGCTAAGATCAAAAACTCAAGAGACAACACATGCTGGAGAGGTTGTGGAGCTGCTGGTGGGAATGTAAACTTGTACAACCACTCTGGAAACCAATCTGGCATTTTCTCAGACAACTAGGAATAGCACTTCCTCAAGATCCAGCTATACCACTCCTAGGCATATACCCAAAAGAGGCTGAAGTACACAATAAGGACATTTGCTCAACCATGTTTGTAGCAGCCTTATTTGTAATAGGGAGAAGCTGGAAACAGCCCAGATGCCCCTCAGTGGAGGAATGAATGTACGAATTGTGGTATATCTACAGAATGGAATATTATTCAGCAATGAAAAATAAGAAAATCATGAAATTTGCAGGTAAATGGTGGGATCTGGAAAAGATCATCCTGAGTGGGCTATCCCAGAAGCAGAAAGATCCACATGGTATATACTCACTCATATAGACATATAATATAGGATAAACCCACTAAAATCTGTACACCTAAAGAAACTAATCAAGAGAGAGGACTCTTGCTAAAATGCTCAATTCCTATCCAGAAAGGCAAAGAGGATGGACATCAGAAGAAGGAGAAAAGAGGGAACAAGTCAGGAGCCTGACACAGAGGACCTCTGAAAGGCTCTGCTCTGCAGACTATCAATGCAGATGCTGAGACTTAAGGGCAACCTTTGGGCAGAGTGCAGGGACTCTTTTTAAAGAAGTGGGAAACAGTAAGATCTGGAGAGGACAGGAACTCCACAAGGAGAACAACAGAACCAAAAAATCTGAGCACAGGGGTCTTTCCTGAGACTGATACTCCAACCAAGGACTATGCATGGAGATAACCTAAGACCCCTGCACAGATGTAGCCCATGGCAGTTCAGTATCCAAATGGGTTTCATTGTAATCGAAACAGGGACGGTCTCTGACATGAACTGATTGACCTGCTCTTTAATTACCTCCCCCTGAGGGGGAAGCAGCATTACCAGGCCACAGAAGAAGACAATGCAGCCAGTCCTGATGAGACCTAATTGACTAGGATCAGAAGGAAGGAAAAGAAGACCTCCCCTATCAGTGGACTTGGAGGGGCATGTGTACGGAGGGTGGAGGAAGGGAGGGATTGGGACGGGAGGAGGGAGAGAACCACAGGAGGGATACAAAGTGAATAAAGTATAATTAATAAAGAAGTAAAAAAAAAAAAAAGGCCAGAAAGCTAAAGAGCTAGAGAGCTGAAGCTCCTTCTACTTCTCTGTGCTGTCTTAAACACCCCTCAACTCAATGTCCCTCCTACTCTTTAATTCCTGTCAGCTGGTTTCTTGCTTCCTCTCTTGACCTAGGGTTAATATTATTAAGTCTTATGTACAAAAAGCTGAAAACTCTTAGATTTAAGGTGTGCTAGGGCTAGCTGAACCACACCATAATCACCTGATTACAATAAACACAAAGTTCTTGGATTAAAGGTGTGTGATAGGGCTCAACCACACTAAATAAGAAACAGGGTTTTACAGTTCACAATTTCCAGTTCAAATATCCTGCAACAGAATTTCTTAGTTGAGGCCAGCATGTTGATATATACCTGTACATGGAAAGTACTAGGGTGTGTGTGTGTGTGTGTGTGTGTGTGTGTGTGTGTGTGTGTGTGCATGTGTACTCATATATATATTTATATGTACTTAAATGTATATGTATGCATATATATAAGTACATATGCACATTTCAGAAAAACCCAGGCAATTTCTAAGATCACTCAATCCTGGAATACAATGCTTTAGACCATCACCTCAGACTTTATCTCCCCAATATCATTTAATATACATAAAATAGGTTTATTTTAAAAGAATTGTATTTGGAAGACAGAATTCCAATTTTTGTTGCATCTCAGTTTGCACTGCCAGCACATTAACAAAACCAGCCATAATCTTCAATTATAAAATTCCCTTCTTAGTGACCTCAATGGTGAGTCTCCAAATAACCCATGCATTCTTACATCAGGAATGTTAATGGAGCAAATTTGGTTTTATTTCATATCAAATACGACTTGTTAACAGCAGGCTCCCTATACAACTTTCTGTATCTTTTTCTTGTTTTTTTTTTCAGCAATGGATGTGACTTAAAAGCAATCAGACAAAATCATAATAGCTATGGAAATGCCAGATACACAGCTCACCCACCAAGCACAGGCATGTGTAACTAAACATGCAACAATGAAAATAATACAGGTTACCAAGACCACTGTGAAAACCTATAATCAATAAACCGATTTCACGTTGTAAGAGACAGTAAGACAAAACTGTTGCAGAATAATGAGCTGTATTATTCAGGGTTGTGAGCTAATTATAGATCCATCCAAGTTGACAACCAAGATTAATGATCAGAGACCTGGGGAACGTAATCATTATTCCTTCACATACTCTCAGAACGATATTTTTTTTTCATTTGAGTGATGCCACTAAGAATTAACTTTTAAAATCAGCTAATGTTTAATAGTTACAAGCTAGACTTGTGTAGAAACTCAAACCAATTAAAATGTGTACTATTTAGACTTATGTTTAATCACTTAAGGTATTAAAAACACATGTACTTACTGAATAAATGAGCAACATACACAAAAATAAAAATTAACCTTCATGATTAAAATGGCTGCGATTTACAATGTCAAGCACAATAGTCAATTTATAAACTTTAGTTAGGAAATTTAGGTTTCAAATATGAAAACCATCTTGCACGTTCATATAGTTAGACTTCTAGTCTCAATCTATTCTCCTAGTAACCAACTCTCCTGAGTTTTTTCCAATATCTCTTCACATTTTTCATCGTATTTGCATCCTATCATCCTATTCTTCCCTCTGATTTCTTTTAAACAGGTGTGATGGAAAAGATACCGTATCTCTACCCACCTGGTTATTGTGTCCATTCCCTGTGTTGGCTGTGTAAACCAATTTACTTTCTGGCTCTTTTACTTTCCCTTTGTTAGTGGCACAACATCTAGCATTTCTTACAGGTAAAGTCAGCTAGTAAATTTTCAGCCTTTGTTAAGTCTGAAAAACTTTTTACTTCAAATTTATTTTTGAAAGATGCTTCACTGAAGATCAGCAAGACAGATCAGTGCTTCTGAATGCCTGTTCTGCAACTGACAACCTCGGTTTGATATCAAGAACGTCTTAGGGAAAGAAAGAACCAATTTCTGAAAGTTGTCCTCTAATCTCTACATTAGTGTCAGGGATTCGCATCTCTGTGCTTCAGAACATCACAGATACACACCCTACTCGTGATGTATGATGTAGTAATAATTAACCTAATCTAATTTTAAGAGAGACATCACTGCTTCATTGAATATAAACCTCTAAATATGTCAACCTTGTTTTATTTAGTACTTGGAAGGTGCTCTTTAACTGTCTCATGACAAAGAAATCTTCTGTTATCCTTGTATGATAAGACATATGAGGATATCAAACATTCTCTTGCTCTTGTTAATTTTAAGCCTTTTTCCTTATCTGTAATCTAGTAATTTGGTAGGGTGTATGTTCATGCAGTTTTCTTCAGATTTGCTTTGGTTTTATATTATTGGGATTTATCTTTGTGAGCATGCTGTTTTCTTCAAGTTTGAAACGTTTTAGCCATTATTTATTCAAACGCTTCGTCTGCTTTGCACAGACGAAATGATACACTTGTGAGCCTATAATGACATTTAAAATTGCTGTACAGATAACCATTGTTTTATTCATTCTTTTTAATGCAATTTTTGAATCTGCATTCTTTCTGATTCTCTACCTTCAAAGTCACTAAATTTATTCTTCTGTAATTTAATCTGTTGTTAACTTCTTGCTCTATTTTTCATTTATGGCAGATGTTTTAGCTTTCATATCTAGAAATAAAACTTATGTCAACTGGCAATATTAGCTGACCAAAATGACTGAATTTCAAAAAAAAAAAAATTAAAGAAAACATGACTTCTTAGTTAAAAATCCGAACCTTATAAATACTAAGTCCACAGCATGGAATATGTGAAACTAGAGATTATTGCCTTTTGACTCTAGATATTGTCTGATTCCTTTCATGTTTTCCATGGACATTGGAGAAAACCTTTTTGGGTGTTCATTTCTATTTATCTATTTTGCAATGAAAAAGAAATTTAAGGTTCAGAAAAATACCTGAAGCAAATTAGCTAAAATGTTCCTTAGGAAATCCTGTAAATTTCTTTGTTAATTTGCTTTTGCAGTTTCAAAAATATCTACAATAAGTGACACATAACTGGTCAAAAAGCAGATATCAATAAACACAGGTGTGACACTTGGGGAAATAATAGTGATTGATCAAGACAGTCAGAGGGAAGCTCACCAGAACTTCAGTCCACTTCCCATTCAGGAAGTATTTCCATGTGAGGCTAAGCTATGCAGGACACTGAGTTTTTTTTATTTATCTCAGCTTTATTTTGAGAGGAGGAATGGAATGGAGGAATGAAATATATAATAAAGGTGAAAGGAGATAGAATTTATTCTGAGCCTTCTCATCTTCCCATTTACCTGCATTTCTTTTTTGAGAGGAGATTATGTTTTTTAAATTTATTTATTTTTCTGTTAATTACAGTTTATTCACTTTGTATCCCAGCTGTAGCCCCCTCCTTCAGCCCCTCCCAATCCCAGCTCTTCTTCCTCTTCTTCTCCCTGCCCCTCCCCAAGTCCACTGATAGGAGAGGTCCTCCTCTCTTCCATCTGACCCTACCCTATCCAGTCTCATCAGGACTGGCTGTATTGTCTTCCTCTGTGGTCTGATAAGGCTCCTCCCCCCTCAGAGGGAGGTGATCAAAGAGCATTTCTAATTACCCACTTCTTCAAGAAACCATCTGGATAAAATGATCACTTACTGTCTTAAGAACATCAACATCTTTCTACTTAAAGGAATACGTAAGAGCAATAACTATGGTTTTCAAAAAAATATGTGACATTAGTAAGAAAGCCATCTTTAAAGGTGAACATTCTTGTAAGGTAGAAAACATGTGAAAATTCAATAATAACTTAAGAAAGAAAACATGACTTATCGGATGGCATCTGGAAATAGGCAACTATTGAACCTCTCTGTGATGTGTGCCAATAATTGGTATTATTTGCTGCTATGCTTTGGTATCTTGTAAATGGTATTTGGTAAATGTGCTGTGGTATCTTCAGCACATTTACAGAAGGATTATCTGGAAGATACAATCTAAGTACAGTTCTTTTAACTTACAGGACCTTTTCTCTCCTCCAACTTCTTTCTTGCCTACCTCCCAATTCCATCTCAAATTCATGACCTCATCTATAATTATTATTGTCACACACAGACACACACACACACACACACACACACACACACACACACACACACTCTACAGAGCCCATTTAGTGTTGCTGGTATGTACATATGTTTAGAAATGACCACTTCGGATTGGATATCCTATCAGGGAGCTTGTCACTGGAGAAAACTCTCTCTCTCTCTCTCTCTCTCTCTCTCTCTCTCTCTCTCTCTCTCAATAGCTATCATTGCCAGCATTGCTTTAACTAAATGTGAGGCCTTGTGAAATATTTCCTGGCTAATGGAATACTTGCTTGTGCCATACTCTCATACCCAGCACAGGTATCCGGCTTTACCTGGTGATTCCTTTTGCATGTGGATATGATATTGTACATTGAAAGTTAGGAGTTCTGAGTCAGAGACCTTGACACACAAAACATATTTCTTCTTGTTCTGGCCTTCCAGCCATCTGCCATGATTAAAGCAAGCTTACGGGAATCACCTGGTATAAATCTAAGCTAGCCTGAAGCCTGGACTCTGGCTTTGTTGTAGCTGGAATGCATCTTCAACAATGAGAAATATATATTCATTTTTTTACACATTGTTCTATTGAGAGTGGTTTGTAATAAAGCACTCTTCCAGCAATAAAGCTTCAGTCCTCAAGTATAATATTATAGAATATATTAACTTGCTTGAGGTGTATACAACAAAGTTGTATATGTAAATTAGTATATAAAACTGACAGAAGTAGTAAGAGTAGTTTCTGTTGAGCCCTCACTCATGCCAGGGATTTTTTTTCTGGGTCCTTATACTCACAATAACAAGAAAGTCAGCTTACTTCCTCAAATCACACAGCTCAAAATAAACAGAACCAACTTTCAACCCAGACAGTTCTCTCTCCATTTTCTCCCTATTCTGCCTCTTGAACTGTCATGCATGAAAACAGTATGTAATAATTGTAACTTGATACTACATATGGTCATTTAAAGTTGCAGAGAAGATGTTTAATATCAGTGTTTATCTGTCACTCGGAGCATCATTCTGAGTTTAATATAAAAGGGTTGTGAAGTTTGGACGTCAACAACACGAGACCCTAAACACTTCATTGATTTGCCACAGTTGCTTGTCTTTCTCCCTAGTGCGTCGAGAAGACTTACAAGATTTTAACTCCATGCAATACACATACAGCAAACACTAAGAGTGAAGACAATTATCAGTGTCATGTCTTATTTAAAATCCACAATAAGCTCACAGGATCCCTTGTTGTAATTGGTCTTTTTTTTTTTTTAAGATTGGTCCTTGTATTAATTATTGTTATCTGCTACGAAGAGACACCATGACCAAGGCAACTTATAGAAGAAAATATTTAACTATAGACTTGCTTAAAGCTTTTGAAGGTTAGTCCTTTATCATTGTGGTCATGAGTTTTGCAGCAAGCAGGCAGACAAGCATGGTACTGAAGAAGTAGCTTAGAGCTATATCCTGATCCATAGGCAGCAGCCAGAAAGAGACGCCGAGGCTGGTGTGAGCTTTTGAAACCTCAAAGCCCACCTCAGTAACCTCCTCTAACAATGTCACACGTCCTAATCCTTTCCCTTTCCAAATAGTTCCACGAACTGAGGAGCAAACATTCAAAGATATAAGTCCGTTTTCCTTCAAACCACGACACTCCATGTAAGGCTGCTTTAAAAAATATATATGTTATTCTCTTCCTAGTGCTGCCATACAACACCCTTCATCGCAGGGTTCATATGTTCCACACCTCAGCTGTCGTTGGCACACAAAGAGAGATGCGGACTCTTCAGTTCTTGATAACCACGCAGCTATGAGATAAATGCTGTTGTGTTTTCAATGGCCCATCTGTGAGTCGGAAATTAAAGACTCATTTTTTTAAAATAGTGCTGCCTGTGTTACAATAGCATGTAGGCACTGGGCAGCGTTTGTGTAATATACATATCCTTTCATAAACTGAAAATGCTATCTATACTGCATATAACATGATACAATACAATAAATACAAATGATACAGAATATTACTATTTAAGTGGTCATTCTGTATTGTATTGTTCAGAGAACAGTAACAAAATTCAGTATCAGCACACCCTTTTCCTGAATACTTTTTGAATCTGTGTGTGGTTGGATTCACACAGACAGAGAACTGAAAGACACAGGAGTAATTATCAATGGAAGAGAAGTGCTTAAAACCCTAAAAGAAAGTAGGGATTTCAACACAGTCACAGGCTCTCCCTCTTCAACACTCAGCTGCAAATAAGCAAGTGCTTCTCAAGGTCACCAGATACCCTCAGATAGCTTCTCTACCTCCAAAACAGCACAGTCTGAGTCTAAGATATCCCCAGTCTTCCCTAGATAATTCATCATAAACATATAAATACTAAATGCTTCATAATTTTCACTCAACTGAGTCTCAAAAAAAAAAAAATAAGTGACTTCAAAAACTCCCACAACAAGGAACAAACATGGTGGAAATAGGGGGCATTTGTTTATTATTTCCTGGTTCTGTGCATTATCCAGTGCAGTCTGCACTGATGCCTCTGTTCTATCCAAAACAGCCTCTCAACTTCCCAAGGGAGGGAGAGCTTACTCAGCTGAGTGAAGTCTGGGCTATGATAGGTCAGTATTCTGTCACTTGTGTCTTAAAGTACTATGTCATCTGTCAGCATCTGAAATACAGGATGATAATTTCAGTAATTATATGCAATTATATATAATTTCAGGGCAGGCTGATGAGTGACATTATTCAGAATGTCCCCAGAGACTTTATAACAAGACCCAAAGTCCAACACATGCATCCAAGGGATAAAGCAAACCTCCATGAGTTAGTGCTCAGTTTTCTGTGGCTGTCCCTCACTCTGCATTTCTCTAGGCTCACATCTCGTTCAAATCAAAAGGGTCGCACGTACGTTAAAATTGGTGTAGACAAATTTTTAGAGTTCCTTTTATGACCATTATAAAAGCAAATACTATAAAAGGAACAGAGAAAGTTTCTAATGTGACATTTATAAAAGCTAAAAATCCATCACAGAGAAAACAAGAAAAGGGTCTGCTCATGAGAATGACAAGTACATAGATTGAAACCCTGTCTACATTTTCTTTTATTATTTTTTCCTTTACTTTTATAGACAAGGAGGAATACAGATCTCAGAGTTTCTTCCATTCCTGACTCAGGAGGATATTTTTTTCTTATTTGATAATAGTTAATAGAGAATATATTCCCTTGAGAGACTTTAATTGTGACTAAGAAGTGTTTTTCTTGATATGCCAAGAAATTGTGTGCCAGTAATTTCTGTTATTGCAGCTTTTTTTTGAACATTACATCCAGAAGGCAGTCCTCCAGTGTTTAAGCTTTTATGTAAATTCACTAACAAAGGGCAGAAGTGAGAACCAACATGTGGTTTTCTAAAGAAAAAAAGACACATTTCATCTTAATATGTAAAATGAAGTCCCATGAAAAAATTATTCTATTTTAGTTCTCCAAAAAAATCTATGAAAATATTTTCAATAAATACGTAATTTTACTTTAATATTGTGCTTCATGTTGATTTTAGAAAGGGCAAATTTCTACTCAGGATTTCTCAGTACGATTGTCAGAGAATTATATTCACTTCTTTTTTAAATTATAAAAATTGAATTTATACATGAAAATATCCCCCAACAAACCATGTGGAAATGTAAGTTTAATATTCTCATTATTCTTTTGTGTTACTAACTCAGCATTCAATCCAAGTCTCCAGTCTACTCAAGCAGACAACTGATAGAATTTTATCCACTATACCACATATTTTCTTTCTTGAAATAAATAATTATTTTCAGCTTCAAACCAGCTGTTAGAGTATATGTAACTACTGGTGTTACTTGAGAAAATAAAAGCCTGTAACTTGTACTTTGTATTTTGTAGAGAAAAAACTTAAATGGTCAAGTCATTTTGTTTATAAAAATAACTAGTTTTGTGTAACTATTCTGTACAGCAGATAATGGTAGCTTTAAGGGCACATTAATGATCGATTAGGAAATATACTTATCGTGTTTTGATTTTCTAATTTTGGCTCATTTCTCTTCCCCATGAACTTAGTAACAAATGTATAGTTACTGCTTTGCTAAGATTTGAAGTAAAACTCAGACTCATTGACCACTTTAAAAAAAATTTAGCCTGTCTTTCCTTGTAAAAATTCCTGATAAAATAATGAGTCAGGAAAGTCAGGTGGGTAACTATCTACTTGGAATGATTTGATATTTGAACCAGCAACTGCTTATGGACAAGTACTATGATAGGTCTTGGAGCACTGACACTTATTTCACAGCATGAGCAAAGAATGGGGTGGTTCAAGGTCAGGCCACTTCCCTAGTAAAGTCCTTTTTCTCCTTCTTTCTTTATAAAGCCGTTATTCTTCTACCCAACCTTAAATAAAATTATTTGGAATAGACAGAAGAGTGATTTCTATTATAAGATACAGTTTCTTATTTGCCAGGAAATGTGATTCTTGAAAAGACAAAGCACTCTTTTTCCAGAGAAAATGAGATTTGTAACCTTCTTCCAGCTCTCTATCTTTACAAATTTAAGAGTTAATGAAAAATAGCTTGAGAATTCACCTGTGAAGAGGCTTAAAAACACCACAGAAAATTTCTCCAGCTCCACTAGTCCCAGGCTTCACCCTGTCACGTGTGATTCTGGGTCTTGAATTTCAGACTAATGTTGGGACATAAATTTCCCAAAGGACAAAAGCTGTTGCTCTCCTAGTTCTACGGATCTCAAGTTCCCTCTTGCCAAGATCAGAAAAACAAGGAAGGCAAGTTTACTATCACTTCCATGTATAAGGAACTCCCTTATGCTAGTCTAGAAAGCCAACTCATGCTCATGGAAATGTCAACATGAATGTGTAAAAGTCAGAGTGCCAGAAAGCTATGTACGTCTCTGTGTATGGAAGCTTGCACTTGGCTGTGTGAATAGTTTTAAACTGAAGCCCAGAATACAGTCTTTTATCAAAACAAACACATAAAAAAAGATAAAATAAGATCACCACTGTCTGAATCCTTTTATATTTTGATAGAGTAATAAGCCAAGCAATTATTTAGTGAAATTCTTTTACTGATATATTCTTAGTATAAAGTGAGGGTCACGTTAAGATTATTAAAAAATTAAGAAGGGATCCCCAATTAAAAATTGGGGTACAGAGCTAAACAGAGAATTCTCAGTAGAAGAATACAGAATGGCAGACAAACACTTAAAGAAATGCTCAACGTTCTTAGTCATCAGAGAGATGCAAATCAAAACAACCCTGAGATTTCACCTGACACACACCAGAATGGCTAAGATCAAAAACTCAAGTGACAACACATGTTGGAGAGGTTGTGGAGAAAAGGGAACCCTCCTCCATTCTGGTGGGAATGCAAACTTGTACGGCCACTTTGGAAATCAATCTGGTGCTTTCTCAGACAACTAGGAATAGTGCTTTCTCAAGATCCAGCTATACCACTCCTAGGCATATATCCAAAAGATACTCAAGAACATAACAAGGACATTTGCTCAACCATGTTTGTAGCAGCTTTATTTGTAATAGCCAGAACCTGGAAACAACTCAGATGCCCCTCAATTGAGGAATGGATACAGAAATTGTGGTACTTTTACACAATGGAATAGTACTCAGCAATTAAAAACAAGGAAATCATGAAATTTGAAGGCAAATGGTGGGACCTAGAAACGATCATCCTGAGTGAGGTATCCCTATAAGATATGATGAACATACTGAAATCTATACACCTAAAGAAGATACACAAGAAAGAGGACCCAGGGTATGATGATCAATCCTCACTTAGAAAGACAAATGGGATGGACATTGAATGTAGGAGCAAATAAGTAACAAGACAGGAACCTACCACAGAGGGCCTCTGAAAGACTCTACCTAGCAGTGTACCAAAGCAGATACTGAGACTCATAACCAAACCTTCGGCAGAGTGCAGGGAATAAAACAAAATGGGGAGGAGGGAGTTAATATGACCTGGAGAGGACAGGAGTTCCACAAGGACCAAATATATCTGGGCACAGGAGTCTTTTATGAGACTGTTTCTCCAAACAAGGACCATTTATGGTTGCAACCTAGAACCTCTGCTCAGATGTAGCTCTTGGTAGCTCAGTATCCAAATGGGTATCCTAATAAGGTGAACAGGGACCATTTCTGACATGAACTCAATGGTGGGCTCTTTGACCTCCTCCCCCTCCCCCAAGGGAGGAGCAGCCCTGCTAGGCCACAGAGGAGGACTTTGCAGCCAGTCCTCAAGATACCTAATAAACTAGTATCAGATGAAAAGGGAGGAAGTTCTCCCCTATCAGTGGACTTGGAAAGGGGCAGCAAGGAGATGAGGGTGGGAGGGTGAGATTGGGAGGGAAAGAGGGAGCGGGATACAACAAGAATACAAAGTTTACAAACTATAACTAATATTAAAAAAATTAAAATAAATAAATATAGGGCTTAAAACACTGAAAAGAAGAAGAAGGAGAAGGAGAAGGAGAAGAAGAAGAAGAAGAAGAAGAAGAAGAAGAAGAAGAAGAAGAAG
>NW_026591086.1:60219643-60303522 GCF_907164565.1 Psammomys obesus | reverse complement strand
AGAAGAAGAAGAAGAAGAAGAAGAAGAAGAAGAAGAAGAAGAAGAAGAAGAAGAAGAAGAAGAAGAAGAAGAAGGGATCCTATCCTCTGAGCTCCATATTCCTACCTATAACGCAGCTGCTTGTCCAAAGGCCACACCTACACTAGGGACTCCAAGTAAGACCTTGTCTTCTGCCTGCAAACGCCTCCTAAAGCACACTCAATAGCTTTAAACTTTACCCCATCCCCTGGGCACGATATTCTCTCCCACAATTTTGGCAAAATACTCAAGACTCATGCTTTCCTGGAGGCAATGCTTGTTCTAGGGAACCCAGAGGCAATGTTGGCACTCAAAACCCCAGAGTTCAAGCAGTACACAAAAATCCCAGCAGAGACACTTACTGGACCTGAAGACTAGCTGCACCAGAACCCATGTCCACTCTGGCCAGAAGAACAGAGAAGAATCAGAAGCCCCCTGGGGGGGGACTTCTGAAAAAACAGCCATGTAACAAGGAAAACTATAAGCCCAAACCCAGATGACAAGAGGCCAGTGTCAAAACACAGTCAACAACAGCCAGGGTAATATAGCACAACCAAGGCCCAGCTATCCTACCACAGCAAGCCTTGGATATCCCAACACAGATAAAACACAAGAAAAGAACATTAAATTCAAACTTACGAAGATGATAGAGGCCTTTAAAGAGAAAACAAATAAGCTCTTTAAAGAAATTGAGAAAACTACCAACAAATAGGTGAAAAAAAAACTTTTCAAGAACTAAATATGAAAATAGATGGACTAAAGAAAATACAAACTGAAGAAAATCTGGACATGGAAAATCTAGGTAGGCAAATAGGAGCACAGAAGAAGTATCACAAGCGATAGAAGAGGGAATCTTAGGCATTGAAGATAAAAATAGATGAAATTGCTACATCAGTCAAAGAAAATTGTAAATCTAAAATGTTTCTGACTCAAAACATCCATGAAATCTCAGACACCATGAAAAGACCAAAACTAAGAGTAATAGGAATATAAGCAATAGAAAATTCCCAGCTCAATGGATAAGAAAATACTTTCAACAAAATCAGAGAAAAAAAAATGTCTTACCTAAAGAGGTGCCTATAAATGAACAAGAAGCTTATAAAACACCAAATATATTAAACCAGAAAAGTAAGTGCCCCTAACACATGATAATCAAAACATTAAATGTACAAAACAAAGAAAGAGTATTAAAAATGGCAAAGAAAAGAGGCCAAGTCACATATAGAGGCAGACCTATTAGAATTACTTCCTTTCTCAACAGAGTCTCTAAAATAAAGGCCTGTACAGATATCTTGTAGACTCTAAGAGGTCACAGATGCCAGCCTAGACCATTACACCTAGCAAAACTTTCAATCACCATAGATAAAAGAAAGAAGATATTCCATGATAAAACAAAATTTAAATATCTATCCACGAATTCAGCTCTACAGAAGATACTAGGAGGAAAACTCCAACCCAAGGAGGTTAACTACACCCAAGAAAACACAGACAATAAATAATTTCACACCAGAAAAAAATGAATGGAAAAAATACACACACACACACACACACAGAGAGAGAGAGAGAGAGAGAGAGAGAGATGACTAGAAGTCAGCGTAGGAACACAAGCAACAAAACCCAGAGACACATGACACCTCTGGAAACTAGCTATCCTACCAGAGCAAGACCTGAAGATACTATCACATCTGGGCTGCAAGAAAATGATCTTAAATCTGACATTATGAAAATGATAGGAGGAAAATAACTCCCTCAAAACTTTAAATGCCAAAAGGGCCTGGGCAGATATTTTAAAAACAGACACAGATGTCAGCCCAGACTACTATACCCAGCAAAACTTTAAATCGTAGTAGAGGGAGAAAACAAGATATTCCATGACAAAACAAATTTAAACAATATCTACCCACAAATCCAGCCATACAGAAAATATTAGAAGGACAATTCTAACCCAAGGAAGCTAACTACACCCAAGAAAACACAGGAAATAAGTAAGCCCACATCAGCAAAACTAAGAAGGAAGCACACACACACACACACACACACACACACACAACACACAAACTCATACCACCACCACCAACATAACAGGAATTAACAACCACTGTTCATTAGTAGCCCTCAACATTAATAGCCTCAACTCCCAATAAAAAGACGCAGGCTAACATAAATAATATGAAAACAGGACCCATCTTTCTGATGCATACAAGAAATACACCTCAGCAATAAAGATAGACATTACCTAAAGAGTAAAGGGCTGGAAAAGGTTTTCCAAGCAAATGGACCCCAGAAGTAAGCTGGAATAGGCATTCTAGTATTTAACAAATTAGACTTTCAACCAAAATTAATCAAGAGATGAGGAAGAATACTCCATACTCATCAAAGGAACAATCCATCTAGATAAGATATCAACTCTGAACTTCCGTGCCCCAAATGCAAGGACACCCATATTTGTAAAAGAACCATTACTAAAGCTTAAATCACACACTGAACCCTGTTTATTAATAGTGGGAAACTTAAACACCACACTCTTGCCAATGGAGAGATCAGTGAAACAGAAGCTAAATGGAGAAATAATAAAACTAACAGATAGGCACCAAATGGCCCTAACAGATATCTACAGAATATTTCACTCAAGCACAAAAGAATATACCTTCTTCTCAGCACCTCACAATGCCTTCTCCAAAACTCAGTCACAAAGCAAGCCTCAACAGATACAAGAAGATTGAAAAAACCTCTTGTATCTTGTTAGACCACATGGATTAAAGCTGAAGCTCAACAACAACAGAAACAACAGAAAGCCTACAGACTCATGGAAACTGAACAACTACCTACTCAATGACCACTGGGTCAGGGAAGAAATAAGGAAAGAGATTTAAAACTTTCCAGAATTCAATGATAATGAAGGCACAACATACCCAAACTTATGAGACACAATGAAAGCAGTGCTAAGAGGAAAGTTCATATCACTAGGTGCCTTCATAAAGAAATTGGAGAGTTCTCATACTAGCATTTTAAAAGCACACCTAAAAGCTCTAGAACAAAAATAAAATTAAAAAAAAGCAAACATACCCAGTAGGAGTAAAAGGCATGAAATAATCAAACTCAGGGCTGAAATCAATAAATTAGAAAAAAGGAGAATAGAGAACAAGAACAATAAAAAGAATAAATTAAACTAAGAGCTTGTTCTTTGAGAAAATCAGCAAGATAGACAAATTCTTAGCCAAATAACTAAAAGACAGAGAAACAGTATCCAAATTAACAAAATCAAAAATTAAACAGATCCTGAAGTAATCCAAAGAATCATTAGGTCTTAATACAAGACCTGTATCCCAGAAAATTGAAAAACCTATAGAAAATGGACAATTTCTTGATATATTTCATTTACCAAAGCTGAATCAAGATCAGGTAAACACTTTAAAAGTCCAATAATCCCACAGAAAATAGAAGCAGTTATTGAAAGTATCCTATCCAAAAAATGTCTAGGGCCAGATTGTTTCAGCATATAATTCTACCACTCACCCTGACACCTAAACCACACAACAAAGAAAGATAATTTCAGACCAATTTCCCTTATGAACATTGATGCAAAAATACTCAATAAAACACTTGCAAACTGAATGCAAGAACACATCAAAAGACCAAAGGCCCATTGTCTCCCATCCTAAGCAAGCCTGTGAGGTGCTGGAGCAGCTCTAAGAGTGGAAATTTTTCTGCCTGCTCCTCAGCTGCCTAGCCCACCTGGGTCAGAAACAGCAAGCACAGCAGAGACAGTGAAACCAGCAGAGCTGAGCAACCAGCAGAGCTGAGCAAGGTGCGGGACCTAAGTGTTAGTTTCTGCCATTTCAAGGAAGCCTCTGGGGCATAAGAGTTCGGAGATCTTTCTGCCAGTGCCCCAGCTGCCTGAGCTACCTGGGTCACAAAGGGTGAGCCAACAGACACTGAACTTAGAACAGAGCCCTCTCTTCCTTAGCTGCATCTGAATGGCCAGCACTCATTCATGAGCCCCTGGACATCTCTCATCTTCCTGTAGACTACTCCAGACTCCAGAGACAGGTGGACCCAGTCTGCAGTACATGTTCCAGGAACAGTCAAGGCTATGGATAACCAGATGGCTAGAGGTCGGCAAAAGAATAAAATCAATAAATATTAGGACATTATGACTTCACCAGAACCGCCCCCCATCAATGGATTTTCTAATTCAGTTGAAACACAGGAAAATGATCTTAAACCTATGATTACGCAATTATTAAAGACAAATAAAGAGGAAACAAACAAAACAATAGAGGCCATCAAGGACAGACAAGAATCCACAATCAAACAGGAAGGAAATGAAAAAAAAATCATTCAAGACAAGAAATGAAATTAGAATCAATAAAGAAAACAGAAGCCATGAAAGCCCTGGAGACAGAGAAGAAATAAATTCCACAATAAAAGGAACCAACAATCATTGGTCACTAATATTTATCAACATCAATGGACTCAACTCTCCAATAAAAAGAAACAGACTAACAGAATGGTTGCAGAAACAGAATCCAACATTTTACTGCATTGAAGAAACATACCTCTGCAACAAAGATAGTCACTGCCTCAGAATAAAGATCTGAAAAAGGGGTTCTCAAGCAAACAGACCTAAGAAGCCAGCTGGAGTATTCATCCTAATATCTAATGAGGTAGACTTTTCAACCAAAATTAATCAAAAGAGATGGGGAGGGATATTTCATTCTCATCAAAAGAAAAATCCATCAGGAGGACATCACATTCCTAAACATCTATGCCCTAAAAACAGCACCTGCATTAGTAAAAGAAAAATTATTAAACCTTAAATCACACTTCAATCCCAGAACACTAATAGTGGGAGACTTCAACACCCCACTCTCATTGATGGATAGATCATTGAGAAAGAAGCTAAAAAGAAAAATAATGACACTTAAGGAGGTCTTAAATTAAATGAACCTAATAAATGTCTACAGAACTTTTCACCCAAACACAAAAGAGAATAACTTCTTTTCAGCACCTCACGGAACCTTCTCCAAAATTGACCATATAGTGGGGCACAAAGCAAACCTCAACAGATACAAGAAGATTGAAATAATCCCTTGTATCAGATCATTCCACCATGGTCTAATATTAGACCTCAACAGAAATAGTAAAAAGCCTATACAGCATGGAAACTTAACAACTCTCCACTCAATAGCAGCAGCGTCAGAGAAGAAATAAAGACAAAAATTAAAGACTTCCTGAAATTCAATGAAAATGAAGGCACATCTTACCCAAACTTATGGGACACAATGAAACAGTGCTAAGAGGAAAGTTCATAGCACTAGATGCCTTCATAAAGAAATTTGAGACATCTCATACAAGCAGCTTAATGGCACACCTGAAAACACTAGAAAAAAAAGGAAGCAGACACACCCAAGAGGAGTAGACGGCTGGAAATAATCAAACTCAGAGCTGATAGCAATAAATTAGAAGAGAGAGAGCAATACAAAGAATCGGTGAAACCATGACCTGGAGCTTTGAGAAAATCAACAAGATAGACACACTCTTAGCCAAACTAACTAAAAGGCAGCAGGACACTATCCAAATCAACAAAATCAGAAATGAAAAGTGGGACATAGTGACAGACACTGAGGAAATCCAAAGAATAATTAGGTCCTACTTCAAAATCCTATATGCCACAAAATTTGAAAATATAAATGAAATGAACAAATTTCTTGATTGATTCCATTTGATAAAGTTGAATCAAGATGAGGTAAATAAATTAAATATTCCTATATCCCCTAAGGAAATAGGAACTGTCATCAAAAGTCTCTCATTCAAAAAAGCCCAGGGTCAGATGGTGTCAATGCAGAATCCTACAACACTTTCAAAGCAGAGCTAATTCCAATACTCTTTAACTATTTCACAAAATACAAAAAAAAAGGAATATTACCAAACTATGAGGCCATATTCACCTTGATACCTAAAGTACACAAAGACAAAACAAAGAGAATCTCAGACCAATGTTTTTTATGAACATTGATAAAAAAAAATACTCAATAAAATACTTGCAACCAAAATCTGAGGGCACATCAAAGATATCATCTACCATGACTAATTAGGCTTCATCCCAGGCATGCAGGGGTAGTTAATCATGCAGAAATCCATCAATGTAATCCACCATATAAACAAACTTAAAACACACACATACACACGATCATCTTCTTAGATGAAGAAAAAGCATTTGATATTATCCAACACCTTTTCATATTTAGTTTTGGAGAGATCATGAACACAAAGCCCATACATAAACATAGTAAAGGCAATATACAGCAGGCCTATACCCAACATCAAACTCAACAGAGAGAAACTTAAATCAATCCCATTGAAATCAGAGATAAGGCAAGGCTGTTCACTCTCTCCATACCTCTTCAACATTGTACTTGAAGTCCTAGCTAGAGCAATAAGACAACTAAAGGTGATAAAGCAGATGCAAATCAGAAAGGAAGATCATAGTATCACTATTTGCAGATGATACAATAAAATACATGAGTGATCCCAAAAATTCCACCAGAGAACTCCATAAGCTGATAAACACATTTAGTATCATGACTGGAAAAAAAATTAACTAAAAAAAAAAAAAAAAATCAGTAGCCCTCCTGTATACAAAAGAGAAAGGGGCTGAGAAAGAAATTAGGGAAACTACACTCTTCACAAAATACACAAAAAATACAAAGTACCTTGGTGTAACTAACCAAGCAAGTGAAAGACTTATATGAAAAAAAAAAAAAACTTAGAAAAGAGAAATTAAAGAAGATATCAGAAGATGGAAAGATCTCCCATGCTTATGGATTGGTAGAATTAATATAGTAAAAATGGCCATCCTACCAAAAGCCATCTACAAATTCAATGCAATTTCTATCAAAATACCAACACAATTCTCTACAGACCTTGAAAGAACAATTCTCAACTTCGTTTGGAAAAACAAAAAACCCAGAATAGCTAAAACCTTCCTGTACTATAAAAGAACTTCTAGAAGTTTCAATATCCCTTACTTCAAGCTGTATTATAAGGAAATAGAAAGGAAAAAATGCATGATATTGGCCTAAAAACAGACAGGTTTAAAAATGGAATCAAACTGAAAGCCCAGAAGTAAATCCAAACATCTATGGACACTTGATTTTTTACAAAGAAGCCACATTTATACAATGGAAGAACACATCTTCAACAAATGGTGCTGGTCTAACTATATGGTCTGCATGTAGAGGAAGGCAAATAGACTCATATCTCATACTGCACAAAACTAAAATGTAAGTGAATAAAATACCTCAACATAACACTAAACTTGATAGACAAGAAGATAAAGAAGAGCCTTAAATGCATTAGCACAGGAGACAACTTCCTGAACAGAACACCAAGAGCTCAGGCTCTAAGATCAACAATTAATAAATGGAACCTCATGACACTTAAAAGCTTCTGTAAGGCAAAGAACACTAACAAAAGGACAAAATGGCAGCCTACAGAATGGAAAAAGATCTTCACCAACCCTACATTTGACAGAGTAGTGATATTCAAAATATATTTAAAAACTCAAGTAACTAGACATCAACAAACCAAATAACCGAAATAAAGAATGAGGGACAGAACTAAACAAAGAATTCTTGACAGAAAATATCTAAGAGCCAAGTAGCACTTAAAGAAATATTCAATATCCTTAGCCATCAGGAAAATGCAAATCAAAATGACTCTGAGATTTCATCCTACACCCATCAGAATGGCTAAGATCAAAAACTCAACTGACAGCACATGCTTATGGGATTGTGGAACAAGGGAAACACTTCTGTATTGCTGGTGGGAGTACAAACATATACAGCCACTTTGGACATAAATTTAAGGGTTTCTCAGAAATTTGAACTAGGACTACCATAAGTCCCAGTTACACCACTCCTGGACATATACCCCAAAGATGCTCCACCATAATTGCTCAACTATGTTCATAATAGCTTTATTCATAATAGCTAGAAACTGGAAACAACATAGATGTCTCTCAATTCACCTCCCCCTGAGGGGGGAGCAGCCTTACCAGGCCACAGAAGATGACAATGCAGCCACTCCTGATGAGATCTGATAGACTAAGATCAGAAGGAAGGAGAGGGGGACCTCCCCTATCAGTGGACTTGGGGAGGGGCATACATAAAGAAGGGAGAGGGAAGGTGGGATTGGGAGGGGAGGAGGGAGGGGCTTATGGGGGGATACAAAGTGAATAAAGTGTAATTAATAAAAGTTAAAAAAAAACAAATGTATGAATGGAGGGGGCTTACAAAAAAAAAAGAAAATTGGATAAAGTGTGATCTTTTCTAGTTCCCACCATTTGCCTGCAAATTTCATGATTTCCTTATTTTTATTTGCTGGTAGTATTCCATTGTGTAAACATACCACAATTTCTGTATCCACTCTTCAGTTGAGGGGCATCTCATCCTGAGTGAGGTAGTCCAGAAGCAGAAAGACATATATGGTATATAATCACTTATAAGTGGATATTAGAAATATAATATAGGATAAACATACTAAAATCTGTACAACTAAAGAAGCTAAGCAAGAAGGAGGACCCTGGGTAAGATGATCAATCCTCACTCAGAAAGGCAAATGGGATGGATATTGGAAAAGGGAGAAAATAGGCAACAGGACAGGAGCTTACCACAGAAAGCCTCTGAAAGACTCTACCCAGCAAGGTAACAAAGCAGAGGCTGAGACTCATAGCCAAATTTTGGGCAGAGTGCAGGGAATCTTATGAAAGAAGAGGGAGATAGAAAGACCTGGAGGAGACAGGAGCTCCACAAGTTGAGCAACAGATCCAAAACATCTGGGCCCAGGGGTCTTTTCTAATACTGATACTCCAACCAAGGATCAGACATTGAGATAACCTAGAATCTCCCACAGATGTAGCCCATGGCAGCTCAGTCTTCAAGTGGGTGTCCTAGTAAGGGGAACAGGGACTGTCTCTGACATGAACTCAGTGGCTGGCTCTTTGATCACTTCCCCCTGATGGGGGAGCAGCTCTACCAGGCCACAGAGGAGGACAATGCAGCCAGTCCTGGTGTGACCTGATAGGCTAGGGTCAAATGGAAGGGGAGGAGGACCTCCCCTATCTTGGAGAGGGGCATGGAGGAAGATGGGGGAGGGAGAGTAAAAGTGGGAGGGGATGAGGGAGGGAGCTACAGCTGGGATACAAAGTGAATAAACTGTAATTAAGAAAAACAATACATTAATTAAAAAAGAGAAGAAAAAGAAACATGGATAAAGTAAATGCAGTACATGTACACAATGAATTATTTCTCAGCCATTAAAAACAAGGACATCATGAAATTTGCAGGCACATTGATGGAACTAGAAAAGATCAACTTTAGTGACCTAACCCAGACCCAGAAAGGAAAACATGCTATATACTCACTTATACGTGGATATTAGCCATAAAGGAAAGAATAACCATGCTACAACCCACAGCCGCAAAGAAGCTAAGTAAACAAGAAGCGTTCTGGAGATTGGGAGGGACTCATGAATCTCACTGGAGAGGGGAAATGGAATAGCCACATGGGTAAACAGTGGGAGGGAACTAGACAGCGGTGGGGATATGAAGGGGAACAGACAGATCAGGTGTGAGCAGTACAGAGGGAGAGAGAACTGGGAGACAGCTATAATGTGGGTGCACCTCTGGGATGAGCAAGAAAACTCGTGCACTGGAAACTGGCAGGAATCTATGAGGGTGACCCTAGCTAGGACTCTTAGCGATGGGGGATATGGAGCCTGAAACCAGCCATCTCCTGTAACCAGCCTTCCAACAGAGGCATTGGAACATTGTCATATGTAGGCTTTTATACCTGTTAAGGGACAACATGACCAAGGCCAGTCTTACAAGGAAAACATACAAGTGGGGCTGGCTTACTGTTTCGGAGGCTTAGTCTATTGTTGTCAGGGCAGGAAACATACTGGTGTGTAGACAGACATGGTGCTGAAGAAGGGGCCAAGAGTTCCTTGGTCACTGGGTCAGTACTGTGTACTCACCTCAAGATGGTGAATGTTGTGGCTCACAAGATCAGATGAGACAGTGTGTGACTGACAACAAAAGAACAGAGTAGTTTGGGGATGGTGTGAGATTACAACACAAAGGCACAAGGGGTTTGATCTACCTTTACACCTCAGAATACATTGAAGACATTTATAAATCTGTGAAGAAAGTATATTCTTTGCAAATTTAAGATGTGCCATATAAGTGAAATTTTCTTTTCTTATTTTAGAGAAGATTATGTAAAAAAATAACATCAGCTCTGTCATATTTATTTGATTTGATTTAGATAACCTAAGATTATAAACATGATCTAAATTTTCAAGAGCAAGTAATGTGCACAGCCAAGGTGTTGGGGTCTCCAGGGCAGGTCTTCAGAGTTGTATCTACCTCATCCATAAACTGAGAAAAATTATGAGTGGTCATTTATATAAGAGAAAAACTTTAACTTTTATATATTACTTGAGATAATACAAGATGTATCTGCTAAAAACAGATATCTATTAGAGCAAAGTACCCCAAAAGCTCATGTAAAGTGAGGAAGCTAGTACTGGTGAACCCAATCCAAAATTACAAGTAATGCCAAGACCATGAAGGAAAAGCATAGAAGGAAACAATATACAGACTAGAGTCTAGCCAGTGTGGTACTCAGTGGGGACGGAGATTAAAGCCTGTCAGTGATCGCAGGTTCTCCATCCCTTTGACTTGAAGACATAGAAGGAGGAGGAGGCTAAGCACAGCAGGGCTAGACCAAGACAAACTAGAGAGCAAAGACCACTGGGTAAGGCTTAAAGAAGGAAATGGAAAACAGAAAATGACCAAAGGAGGAAAATCCAAAGACTGAATCCACAAAAATAGACTTGGAATGAAATGACTCTATGGTCTAATAGAAAACATAACTATGGAGCAGAAAAGCAGGCCAAATAGCCCTCAGATTATGAAATTCCAGAAAGTATAATCTTCGTACAAAGACAAATCACCTTATGGTAGTTAATTTAACTACTATGTGTAAAAGTCAGAAATAACTGCAAAAAAATTTCATATGCCAAGGATATCTAATGTTATTTCCATTATTTATATTTTTGTGTTTGTGCATAAAACTAATATAGATAAGAATGTTAAATAGTCTGAATAAATGCATAATTATATAATTCAAATATATTTGTATGTAAACACGGAAATTATTAGGAATAGCATACTTGATACAAGTTTTCTCATAACCACAAGAGTAGTGTTGCCTCTAAAAATACTGAATTCGGAGGAATTTAATAACTGGCTCATAGTTAGCAGTTCAAACCCGTCAATAGTTCAGACAAGATTCCCATTCACTCCCAGGATCCTTGGCTAATTAAGTGTAAAGTTGCATTCTTCAAGCAATAGTTCTGCATTTCATGGCATTTCTACATAAAACAGTGTATTATAATAAGGATGTAAACCACTGGTTAAGCGACTTCCTTATCCCACATTTTCTATCACTTTCCCGTTCACTCAGACCTCCTTCAGTTTTCATTCATTACCTAATTCTTGAGTGCCAAACCACAAGAACAATGCTTTTAAATAGCTTTTAAAAATCATCCCAATTCTGTCCTGTTCTCTCTCCCTTGGGATACAAATGTGCACAGCATTTGAACTAGATTCTTGTCCATGGAATCTCTCTCCCACACCTTGCCCTTGCACCATGTCATCTCCCCAACCAGAGCACAACCTGTCATTCCTGTGTTCCAGAACGCAGTTATCCTAGCTGTTGTTTAAGAGACACAAACTGTGTTAAGGTTTATTGTTCTATTTAACTTCTCCAACTCTAACTTCTTTCAACGGTCCCCTGCTACTTTGCCTATGGCGCTAAGGTCCAGCCAAGCCAACCCTGTGTTCCCTATATTATTCCTAGTGCATCCCAAACACCTTCCCAAACCTCAGTTGGTACTTGAGTTCTTCCTCATTTGAAATTCCAAGTCTTTTTTTTCTTCTAACAATTCCCTACCCTTAGTGTTTTGCATCATTTGCTTTCTGTCTTTAACAGTTTTAGTCACAGTGTTTAGTACCTGGATCAATGGACCCCTCACTAGATCATACCCTACCATGTATTATAGCTATTTGGTAGTTCTGGTAACCTCCCTACGCAACGGTAAGTCAGCACATAGCCCAGCTTCCCAGCCACCTCAGAAGGAAGCGCCTGACAGGCGCACAGTACTTTGTCTTGCCTGAATCACATTCAGTAGTGTTCCCAATTACTAACACTTTTTTAAAGATGCCGAAGGTGCCTGATCCCCAGGGAAGAGAAGCTTCAAGGTTCTGGAGCTATTTGACATGGGAACTGAGAGCTGAACTTGGGTCTTCTCTAAGAGCAGCAAGTGCTATTAACCATGAGTCACCTCTGAAGCACCTGTTTTATTCGTATTGTGTTTATGTGAGGGGTCTGTACCCATGAAAGAACCACGGATCAATTTTAAGTGACACATTTCAAAAGCAACTCTAAACAATTTTTAGGAAGCCAGTGTTTTATTTTAAGTCATTACTCTTCGTGGGATTTATCCAGGGTTCCTTTAGAAATACCAAGCTAAAGTTTGTTTTCATGCAAAGAAAAATGCCGCTTATCTTACAGATACAATTTACAAAAATCAGTTTATTCCACAATAGACCATCATACCTGTAGGACCAGTCACTGGCCAAATCTGGATGCTACAGAAGTGAGAAATAGATTCAGGTACCACGAACACAATACCACTGAAAGAAACATACTTGTGGTAGTGTGGACATTTCGACTGGCTCAAACTAAAATAAGTAGTTCTTATGACTCACAGTGTAGGAATCCTAGCTGACTACACTTTAAAAGGGCAGAGTGTGCATACTGCACATGTTTTGAGGCCAAAATTGCTATCCTTGCTTGACCTTGTGAGCCTCAAATCAGTAACAGGCTGACTACATGAAGAAAGTAAAATTGATCTCAGCCACACATTCCCAGCAACCATCGGTCAGATACCTATTTATCTATCTGTCCACCCATCCATCTCTGTCCACGTAGAACTTACTGCTCTGCACATCAGCACATCGGTATGCACTGAACACTCACTTCATGCCACACACCACATGAAATGTTGTATACAGATGAAACCTCACACCAACCCTATAAGGTTGTTGCTGTTGAAATGCCCATTTTGCAGGGCTCCAGAGCTGGCTCCGTGGTTAAAAGCAATTGTTACTCTCATCCACATGGTGACTCACAACCACCTGCGCCTCCAGTTCCAGGGACTGGACACCTGCCTCTGAGCTCTGCAAGAAGCAGCCAAAACACTCATACACATAAAATAAACTAAATAGTTTTTAAAAGGCTTCTATTTTTTCAGATGAGGAAACAAAGGCTTGGATCTTCAAATAACATCTGAGCTCAAATGGACGAGGATTTGAAGTCTGAAATTTTCTGACAGATTCAACACTCTAACCAGACTGTGATGCACAAGGACAGGACTTGTTTCTCCATAACTGAAAGGAAGTCTCTGGCAATTACTGTATTTTACAAAGGACTTACAGGGGTTCACCAAGGTAAATGTCAGATGAATTCAGAAAACAAACAAAAAAGAGCAGACAAAAATCATTTTGTCATATTTTCATACTAGTTGTGAAACTGAAAAGAGGAGAGAGAAGCTAAATCTGAAGCACAGAACAGGCAGATGAGCTGGCACGGCAGCTCTGGGCTCCCTGTGGAGACTCTTTCTGGGCCTAGCAAATGTGCTCACAGTGGTGTCAGGCAGATACCATCGAGTACCCTAAAGGGAAATCTCAGTGTCCTCTGCAGAGCAAGAATGTCAAATGGGCACAAGCATTTCCTCAGCTGTAAACAAGCAAGTATTTGGCCCTGTATGCAAAGGCACAAAAGCCATGTGATTTGGTCCTTAGTATCAAGAAGGAAAGAATTCAGTGACTAAGATGACATAAGTAAACAACCAGTTTCTCCAAGGAAGGAGGAAAAGCTCCAGAGCCCATAGCATCACAAAGCCGTAATCACAGCCAGGCACCAGCCAGGGCCGTTAGCAGGAAAGCACATGAGATGGCATTTACTCATCATTGCTAAAGGCCAGATCTCACCACTTTATTTTCTAATCAAACAGGAACACTAAAAGGCCTGGAAAATTTTTTGAAAACTCACACCATTGTGAAGGCCTTGCCAGAAAGAATAAAGCAAAAGACTGGGTGATAGTTGAGTTTGGAGTGAAATAGTAAATAAAACATTACTTTCCTTCCAGGGACTTATTCCTAATAATGAAGCTTTGAAGTTAATATAGTTAAAATATATGCTTTCAAGTGTTCAAGGGAAACGTACTTTATATATTTTCCAATAATAGTAAATGAAATACTATTTATTATATATATATTAATTTTCGCTTAAGTGAGGGCCTCAGAGGAGAAATATCGTAATAAAAGATGCCGAAATTGCATAGACGCATGGCCCTCTCCGATTGCAATAACTTAAGTCAGGGCCTATCTGGAGGCAGGTGACTCCGGAGGGGGCAGCGCCTCTGCCTTACCTGCGCAGGTTTTCCCGTCGTAGGTCTCGCACACCCACTCTTGGCACTCACACAGCGGCCCAAAGTAGGTGCCAGGTTCGGTCACTTGACAGATGCAGACACCGCAGTCGCACTGGCCACGGCCATGGCACAGGGCGCCCCCTGAGGGCTGCCCAGGTGCACGACATCTACGCTCGGACTCAGCCCGGGACAGTCTGCAGGGGGCGCCCGACAGGCTTCTGCAGGAGATAAGAAAGGCCATAGCCAGGCCAAGGTCAGACACCCACCCTGCCCCTTCTACTCCAAGCCTGCTCTTCCTCTCCACCGCATGGAGAGGCCTAAGCCTCATTTCTCTGTGGGCCAAGCTTCCCTCTGAAGGGCTGATTGTAACCATGACTAAAAATAGCACCTTCCAAGTAGACAGAGGAGATGGCTGACCCCTTGCTCCCTGGCAAATTGCCACTGAATCTTAAATGCACATTTTGATTAAATGCAAATTAGTCTGAAGTATGATACTTGGCTGGCTTTTGTTCGTTTTTTAAAAATGTCCCGTTATATTATGTCTCTCTAGCTATCTGATAGCTAGAGAGAAGAGATGAACGCATAGGAAAAGTTTAATGCTTAAGTTTAAGCATTAGGAAGTAATGCTTTTAAATTGCGCTTGAAGCAGACCTTATGAACTCTACTTTTTAAAAGTTAAAATGGAACCCGTCTCTTTCAAATTTCAATACAAAATGTGTCAGGGCCATCAAGCAAGCGCTGCATTAGAAAGTGGAAACAGCTGCTCTACAGGCTGTGGAGTGACAGGTATGCAGAAGTACATCTTTGACTTAAAGAAAAAAATCCCTAACACATATTTTCAGAGGAAGAAATGATATTTTACTCCTTGAATAAATAAATAAATAAATAAATATTTTCCAAATAAAAAGGAAACAAACAAATATGAAGCAACACCGAAGTTAGATATAAGGGAAGAAAAGTCAGAACAGGTTGAAAACAGTTTATGTCATGTCCCACTTAGTAACTGCTCTTGGCTTAGGACAGTCAAGCATCTGCAAGCTTGAGTCCTGACACGCACAGCAGGGCAGGTGTGTCTCAAAGAATAATAAACCAAATTTACCTCAGAGATGGAGAGAAGCTTTGAGAAGCAGCTGACAGCCCAACAAGGAAAAGGGAAGATGCCAGCAACAAGAAGTTCCTGAAGCCTGGTGGATGCATGCTGAGCTCTGCAGGCAGGAGGGCAGGCAGGCCAGCTGCACTGCTCCAAGGGAGGAGCAGGAGGAATGGGTGTCACCAGCAGATGTCCACGCAGAAGGACTCAGGGCACCCGTGCTCAGAGGTTCCGGGCTCCTCCTGGAGGCTGCGAAGACTTGGGCAGTGGAGCCACTCTGGGCGGTGCGGGTGCCAAACTCCTCCAGTGGAGAGTCTAGGCAGGGAAGTAATTAGAAACAGTTGCACAAGCAGATGGTTTATTTTGACATTTTTAAAAAAGTGTCCTGTTCACAGATTTGAGAAAAATCATGTCTTTCTTCAAGTACAGGCCCCAGAAATAGTTAACATGAGGATATTTGATCTGGCTGATAGGAAAGGCACCGTTAAAATAATTCCTGAATTGTGAAAAGGAAGGGGGAGGGCTTTGGGTGAACGTGGCAGGGAATCGCTTTTAACTCACTTTATAGAAGACGGCCATTGGCAGCTTGAGTGATGTGGGTGGGATGGACACAGCTGACAAACACAACTGTGTGTGTACTAAGCTTTGTCTTTAACTGTGCTTATTTTATTCCTTCAGTCTCTACCAAAGTGTATTTTTCTTCCAGTTATTCAGGCCAGTTTCTTATCACAGCCGCATTTTTTTTTAACTTGGACAGTCCAAGTTAAAGGTCCAAATCCACTCCATTCTCTGCCGTGATTCCTGCAGAAACAAAATAAAACCTCTGTTTACAGTGTGATTTGCACTAAAAAGAAAAAAACTCAGCAGTGTTTCTTAGTCACCTACTCGGTGCCAGCCTTTGATATTAATTTTGATTGTGAGAATGATCACACATTGTTTTGCTAATTACACTTCTATCAGCACCAGTCTCTATGCCAGATGGAAGAGACATACAAAGAGCAAAGGGAACATATTCCTTTCTGGAAAGGCAGAGGACTAATAAACTGTCAGTCAAAAGAAAAAAACACCAATTACAAAGGACCAGAGACTCTAACGGGAAGCTTCTTCCTGATTAGACACAGGTAACCATCATAACTAAAAAAGGAGGAGCTGAGCTGAAGGGAGAATTAACCTCAGGGATAAATATGGGGTGAAAGAGAGAAGAGATGCAATTTTATTTTATTCTCACTTGAAAGATTAAAAAATGAAATGTAAGAAATGAACTCATTCACTGGAACTCACAAGGAAGTTAAGATGGGCTTTCAGCTGAAAACAGTGTGTTGGTATAATGTGGTTTGTTTTTTTTTTCTAATGTATACACCTTACCCTTGTTCATTCAAATGCTGATTTCTCCCTCACCCCACCCCCAACTCTCTGGTTTCAATCCGGATATTGCTTTGTGATACTCATTCTAAGCATCCTGTCTCAACTCTTGTGTAAACAGGTACAAAATAAAGCAACTGGACACAATGTTGAGCAGGGTGGAGCCAGAGGACAGGAAAGAGGGGAGGAGCCAGAAGGTGGGAGAGGGGTGGGAGGAGGAGGAGGAGTAAGAGAAGAAGGAGTAGGAGGAGAAGGGGGAGAGGAGAACTAGGAGAGCAGAGCTGGAGGAGAGATCTTGGAGGATGTGGAGCATGAACCAGACCTAAGATTTCACAAAAAACAAGTATAATGTGGGAAATCTAAATGTTAGGAAACTGAGGGCTTGGAGGTTTAGGAGGGAGTAAATATTGCCCAGCATTGTGTTCTAGGTTCACTAAAAACCCAGTCTCTATGTGGTGATTTGGTCATACAGCTGCTGATGACTAACAGCAGCTTTATTAGAAGATAAACCATAGTAAATATTAATAACAGCTTAAACAACAGTGGGACTGCAGTGTTCACACATGGAGCCTACGTTGTACAGGAGAGTGTGCATATGGTGGAAAGTATTCATTCACCCTATACATAGCTCTTTATGCGTAATGGCTGCTTCTGATGTTGGTCATCCTTAGAAGCATCCACGGCTTGCACGCCTTAAGGTTAGGAATAAAAACCCCTACAGGAGAGAATTTCCCCTGGCATCTACACAAATGGATACAAAGACAACACACCCAACATTGCCTGCTGGAGCAGGAAGGAACAGGAATGCCTATTGATCCCTTTCCTATATCTCTCTCTGTACCCAAATGTCCGAATGTCTATAAACAGTTGACCTTTGTCTGTCGTTAGGTGCACCAGGGGACAGAATTGGAACAGGTATATAGTACAGGGAGTAGTATTGGAGGCTTTCGGAAGAGAGAATTATAAGATTTGATACCAAGGTGTGACCCAGGAAAAAAGGCCTAAATCCCAGGTTGGCAGATTCCTTGAACAAAATGACCTGTTGATCCTGAAGAGAGGGATTTGTTTAAAAGAGAAGCTACAGAAGTTCAGTGGTTGAGGGACAGCATGGGAATCTGGTTCCCAAGTGTGGTCCATGGACCAGCAGCCTCAGTACCAACTGAAAACCTACTAGAAATGTGTATCATCAGGCTTCCTCATCAAACCTACTGAATCACAGAGCATATTTCAGTGGTACCCCAGAGATCAACTTTCACAGAATCAGTAGAGAAGTCTTAAAATGAACAGGACCGAGGCTAAGGGTGTCTGTGTGTAGAGAAGTGTCTGCCCACCCATGTGTACTACAGTGGAGACATGTGGACAGACAAACATCAATGAACCTTAGTGATGAAGAGATGAGGAAAACAGAAGATAAGCATCTATCTCAAAAGCTCAAGAAGACATTGCAGTGATAACATGAAACTTTAATGTTAATCATGAATTATTTACCCTTTTTGCACTGTTTTTCTCCAAGGCAAAAAAAAGAGTCATTATAAAATAGAGGACTGATTTTGTAATATTTTGAATATTTATTTTGGGGATTAAAATGATGTTTTCAGGCTATTGTTTTCTCAAGATTATTTGGTGCAACATTCGTGCGTGTGTGTATGTGTGTGTGTGTGTGTGTGTGTTATTAGAAATATACATATCCAGGCTCTATTCCCAGAATAACTGGCATTAACTATATTTAAATGATATCTGTTGACTTCAGTTTTATTAACAAACCTACTGTCTGCCTCCCTTCCAATCCCTCAACCTGGGATAGGAGTGAAACATTAGAGGAACAGGGGGCAGATTTCTTTATGCTACTTCCCACTGTGCAGGGTTGTAGAATTTAATTTTTTTATTTTTAATATATTTTTATTTTGGTATTAATTACAGTTTATTCACTTTGTATCCCAGCTGTAGCTTCCACCCTCATTCCCTCCCAACCCCACCTGCCCTCCCTTATCTCCTCCCATGCCCCTCTCCAAGTCCACTGATGGGGAGGTCCTCCTCCCCTTTTATCTGACCATAGCCTATCATGTCTCATCAGGACTGGTAGGGTTGTCTTTCTCTGTGGCCTGGTAAGGCTGCTCCACCATCAGGGGAGGTGATCAAAGAGCCACTGAGTTCATGTCAGAGACAGTCCCTGTTCCCTTACTAGGAAACCCACTTAGACACTGAGCTGCCATGGGCTACAACTGTGCAGGAGTTCTAGGTTATCTCCATGCGTGGTCCTTGGTTGGAGTATCAGTCTCAGAAAAGACCCCTGGGCCCAGATTTTTTGGTTCTGTTGATCTCCTTGTGGAGCTCCTGCCCCCTCTGGGTCTTTCTATCTCCTCCTTCTTTCATAAGATTCCCTGTGCTCTGCCGAAAGATTGGCTATGAGTCTCAGCATCTGCTTTGCTATCCTGCTGTGTAGAGTCTTTCAGAGGCCCTCTGTGGTAGGCTCCTGTCCTGTCTCCTGTTTTCTCCCTCTTCCAATGTCCATAACATTTGCGTTTCTGAGTGAGGATTGACCATCTTACCCAGGGTCCTCCTTCTTACTTAGCTTCTTTAGGTGTACAGATTTTTAGTATGTTTATCCATTATTATAAGTCTAATATCCACCTATAAGTGAGTATATACCCTGTGTGTCTTTCTGCTTCTGGAATAGCTCACCCAGGATGAACTTTTCTAGTTCCCACCATTTGCCTGCAAATTTCATGATTTCCTTGTTTTTAATTGCTGAGTAGAATTCCATTTTGTATATGTACCACAATTTCTGTATCCATTCCTCCATTAAGGGTCATCTGGATTATTTCCAGATTCTGGCTATTACGAATAAAGCTGTGACAAATACGGTTGAGCAAAGGTCCTTGTTGTGTACTTGAGCATCTTTTGGATATATGCCTAGGAGAGGTATAGTTGGATCTGTAAGACCTGGGGTCTCACAGCTCAGGAGTTTAAGATCGTGCCCTTCCCAGAAACTCTCACAGACCATGCAACTCATTGCAAAAGCAAGAGGTTTAATTTAACCATTGCGCAATGGGGTCACCCCTGCCGGTCAGCAAAGAATGGCCCCAGGAGACAAAGACTTTAGGTTTTTAAAAGAAAAATTGTGGGAAATTTGAAGTTCCGGTTTTGGCAATTTAGGATTGGATGAGGAGGCTATAAAGTAAGATAATTGGTTAGTCTTAGGTGCTCAAGCTTGGCCAGTCCTGCCAAGTGTGGATGCAGCTGTAATTGAAGGTAGGGTGGTTAGCTCATCCTTGAGATTGGAGCTGCAGGTCAGGAGCTACTCAGAAGAAGGATTGAGGCCATCTGGGTTCGTTGCTAAGAAACACTATCTTGAAGACAAGGGTCTGGTCATTCTTTTTGCTGAGTGAAGGTCATTGCTTGCTTGCCTTTTTTTATATCTGTCCTCACAGATAGGGTCACATTTCTCCATTCTCTGGAAAGGTACTAAGAGGCTTTGGCTTAACCTGGACCTAAAACTCAAAACTATAGGCTTTAGAAGACATATGGGTTACAAAGTTAGTCTAACCCTTTCAGATCTTGAGGAAGCACTATTCCTAATTGTCTGAGAAAGCGCTAGAGTGATTTCCAAAGTGGTTGTACAAGTTTACATTCCCACCATCAATGGGGGAGGGTTTCACTTTCTCTACATCCTCTCCAGCATGTGTTGTCACTTCAGTTTTCCATCTTTTGGGTGTAAGGTGAAATCTCAGGGTCGTTTTGATTTGCATTTTCCTGATAACCTTAAGCATTTCTCTAAGTATTTCTCTGCCATTCGATATTCTTCTACAGAGAATTCTCTGTTTAGCTCTGTACCCCATTTTTTAAATTGGATTACTTGATTTGTTGCTTTTTAACTTCTTGAGTTCTTTATATATTCTAGATATTAGCCTTCTGTCAGATATAGGATTGCTGAAGATCCTTTCCCAGTCTGTAGGCTGTCATTTTGTTCTGACGACAGTGTCCTTTGCTTTACAGAAGCTTTTCATCAGTTTCATAAGATCCCATTTATTAAGACCTCAGTCATCCAGAAGTCCAGAAGTCCAGATAACCAGCAAATCAGCAAACAGCAAATACAGCAGCAGGACGAACCACAAGCAGGACCAGCAGCATGCAGGTTTCTCCCTCATAAAAGCCTTTTATTATTAAGATATTTTAAATGCCATCTTCTGTAGATCTTTGAAGTGTTTGAAGACCACCTATTTATGTCCCATTAGTGTAGAATATAGAAGCATAGTGCATAATCATATCTATCTATCTAATGAGCTGCATATGTACAATACATTAAGCAAAAGTTGAACAAAATAACCTTAAATTTCTATCAGTATACAATAATCCATAACAATATATAATATTTGACACTAGTAGATTTAATAATTTACTTCTTATCCCGTAATCCTATGCCCCCCTTTTCATTTTTCCCTAAAATTTGCTATGAGAGAAAGATAAGAGAAAAAGAAAGATAGAGGGAAAAAAGACAGAGATTCCTGATTTTAACTTATATGTTTTTGTTTTTCTTTGCCATGACCAATCTGTAACCAGCCCAATGACCAACAATACCCACTCCAACTCTTGGGAATGGGGGTATTGTGTTCTTTAAATTATTTTTGTTGTCTGGACAAAACATCTTCCTGGGTACCCTTAAAAAATTAGGGTACGAATTTTTTCAGTGAGCTAAAAGAGCTCACTGCACCTTTTTCTGTCCAGTCTCTGTGTTTTTTGTCAAGTCTCGTTTTTTTTTTTTTCTGTCCAGTCTCAGTGTTTTCTGTCTATTCTCTTGTATTTTCTGTCTGGTCTGCATGTTTTCTATTCAGTCTCTGTGGTATCGATCATTTGGGCTAACATTTTTAAAGTTGACCTGGGTGTAGATTCTTGAGGAAACAGTAACTTAGGCAGTCTGTGAGGTTGAAATCACCTGAGTTACTTGCTTTATCTTAATTGTTATCTGGCCTTTTGCTCAGAAAATAAACAAAATTTTAAAGTTAATATTATAGGTACATTTTTGTATCACGAGGACCAAGTAGACAACAAGATTCATTTACCATTCGAAAACATTCAAGTCTCAGCTAGTAGAAGGTCTTTCCTGGTCAAAACTAATCTTTATAAGTTTTGTTGGTAATCATATTTTTAATTATTTTTTTATTTTTATATTAATTAGTTTATTCACTGTATCCCAGCTGTAGCCCCCTCCCTCATTCCCTCTTAATGCCACCCTTCCTCCCTCATCTCCTCCCTGCCCATCTCTAAATCCACTGATAGGGCGGTCCTCCTCCCCTTCCATCTGACCCTAGCATATCAGGTCTCATCAGGACTGGCTGCAATGTCCTCCTCTGTGGCCTAGCAAGGCTGCTTCTCCCTCAGGGGGAGGTGGCGAGAGGGAGGTCAAAGAGCACAATAGCAACTAATAACATAAAGTACCTTGGTGTGACTCTAACCAAGCAAATGAAAGACCTGTTTGAAAAAAACTTCAAGTCTCTGAAGAAAGAAATTGAAGAAGATATCAGAAGCTGGAAAGATCTCCTGTGTGCATGGATCAGTAGAATTAACATAGTGAAAATGGACATTCTGCCAAAAGCAATCTACAGATTCAATGCAATTCCCATCAAAATACCAACACAATTCTTTATAGACCTTGAAAGAAAAATTCTCAACTTCATATGGAAAAACCAAAAAACCAGGAATTTCCAAATTGGTCCTGTATAACAATAGATGGACTGGAGGTATCTCCATCCCTGAGCTCAAGCTGTACTACAGGGCAATAGTAATAAAAAAATGCATGGTACTGGCAAAGAAACAGAATGGTGGATCAATGGACCAAACTAGAAGACACAGAGATAAACCTACACGTATGGATGCTTGGTTTTTGACAAAGAAGCCAAAACCATTCAATGGAAAAAAGACAGCATCTTCAACAAATAGTGCTGGTCTAACTAGAAGTCCACATGCAGAAAAATGAAAATAGATCCATATTTATTACCTGCACAAAACTAAAGTCCAAGTGTATCAAAAACCTCAACATAAAACCAGACACAGTAAATCGGTTAGAAGAAAAAGTGGGGAAGAGCCTAGAATTCAGTGGGACAGGATATTACTTCCTGAACAGCACACCAACGGCATAGGCTGTAAGAACACCAATCAATAAATGGGACCTCATGAAACCATATTTTTTTTATTCCCTATATATACATAAGCATAATCACATCCCCATCTCAAAACTATTGCAGGTTTCCATTTTGCTGTCAACACATCCTTATAATAAACAGGTTGTTTTAGTTCTACAGTTTTTTTTTTTCTGTAACCCAATGTCTCTCAGCTGCTGTTATTCCTTTTTCACCAACATTAAGAAAGTTAGAGTTAATAAAGCATTATGTAGTTTGTCCCTGGGAATCTTTACTCTCCCTTTTTGTTTAATAAGCATCTCTTTTAAAGTACAATCAGCTCTTTCTACAACTGCCTGCCCGTAAGATTATGTGGCATACAAGTAATGTACTTTATGTTACAACATGCAAAGAATTGCTTCTTCTTACTGAACGTATATGCATTATCAGTCTTGATATGTGCAGGTATCCACACAATTGCCATAATTTCCAACAGATGTGTAACTACATACACAACCAGCCATTTCAAAACATAAAGCAGTTTCCCATTGAAACCCTAAATATGTATATATGATATGGTGTAAATACCTTTATTTCCTAGATTCTTCAAAATGAAACACATCCATCTGCCAGATTTCATTTCTTTTGGTACCCCTACGGTTAGTCCTAGCTGGTATTAGAGTTTGGTTATACAGAGAATACTCAGGACACTTTTTTATTATTTCTTTGGCTTCTTGCGAAGTGAGAGAAAATTTGTTCTTTAAACCTTTACTGTTAACATGGTGTTTTTCATGAAAGTTTGAGGAATCTAACACATTTCCTATTAGTAATTGATCAATTTCCTCAGTTCTTCATGTCAGTGGACCTGGCAAACCTGTATGAGACCGAATATGAGTAATATGTAATGGATAGTTTCTGTTTCTGAAGACCTATTGCAATTACATCAATAACAAAGTCAATTCTGAGTCATCAGGAATAAATTCAGCAGTTTCTATATGCAAAACAACTCTTTCTGCATATTGGGAGTCAGTAATTATATTAAGATATTCAAGAAAAATATAATAATACCATAAGGATCACATATAATTTTGATTTTTGAACTGAAGAATATGGGCTTTTGATCACCTTACTTATTTTGTCTGATGTATAGCCTGCCAGTCCCATATTGTTTACATTAGTATAGAATGATGGTGCCTCTGGAATTGGTGTTCCCTTTACAATATGTAGAAGAATCCAGTTAGTTCTTTTTATTAAGTCTGTATGTTTGCTTTTAGGATATTTGTTATTAATTTCTCCCAAGTAGTTACTACAAGCTCTTTGACAATCTTCATTGATTACCCACAATGACATAATCTCAGTATTAGTAAGAGGAACTACAATTTCAGCTAGGTCCATTCCTGACAATTGACATAGTCTTACTCTACTTTTTATACTTAATGCAGAAAGCTTTTCTATGTGTCTCTCTAATTTTTTACTCTGTTTATGTGCTAAGAAAATCCATTCCATTATACTATATTTCCTTTGCATAATGAGCCCAGTAAGAGAATGAGTTGAAGGTAAAATGACCAAAACACAATCAAGTATAGGATTAATTCAATCTACACATGCATCTTACAGTCTTTGTTCTACCAGAATTAACTCTTTCTGCTTCAGCTGTTAGACATCTTGGCCTGTTTAAATCTGAATCTCCTTGTAATGTTTGAAATAAATTACTTACTTAACTCATAAGTACTTAATCTAATCATAGATTAGATTAGATAATAGGCCTCAGCCAGTTAATATCTCTCATTAGTTTTTGAAAATCTTAATGATTTTGAAAATCATTAAGAGTTTGCAATTGGTTCCTATGAATCTGTACCTTTTGTGGTTGAATTTTGTTGACTTATTTTTATAACTCAAATAACTAAGTGAATCTTCTCTTCATATTTTTTGGAGCAATCTGTAACCCCCTGCATGGCAGAATTTCTAGTGTTTTCTTAAACATTTTTTTCCTAAAGTATCTGAATTAGACTCAGCCAAAAAATATCATCCATGTAATGATAAGTGATAGACTGAGGAAATTGCTTATGAATTATTTCTAATGTTGGCACACAAAATATTGACAGAAAGTTGGACTATTTAACGTCTTTTTGTGGCAACATCCTCCAGTGGCATCTCTTTATTGGATGACTATTGTTCAGAGTAGGTACTGAGAAAGCAAGTCTTTTCCTATTCTGCTCATGCAAGAGTATTGTGAAAAAAAAGCAATCCTTAAATCAATTATTATTGTAGGCCAAGATCTAGGTATCAAAGAAGGAAAAGGAATTCCAGATTGTAAAGGACTCATTAGTTGAATGAATATTCACTGCTCTTAAATCCGTTATCCTCCTACATTTTCTCTTTTTACAACAAACACAGGGGAATTCCATAGGCTGGTAGACTCTTCTATATGTTGAGCCTCCAGCTGCTCAACATATAGAGCAGTCAAGTGCTTGCAATTTTTCTTTTGTTATGGGCCACTGCTCTTGCCACACAGGTCTATTTGATAGTCACTTTAAGGGTAAGGCTGTTAGTATTTCAGCAGTGGCCATTCTTATAAATTTAGAAACTAAATCCCAGTGATGGTCTGTGGTTGGATATTTGGCATAGTTTGTGAGTGTTCTTGATTACACGTATCAGTACCTTTCCTAGGAGCATCTACCATTTCATCCCGAATTTCTTCATTTGCGGTCTCTGAGATTGAGGAAATATTAATTTACTACCCCATTGTTGTAAAAGATCTCTTCCCCATAAATTTATGGGTATGTCATCCAAATAGGGTCTCAACTTCCCTCTTCGACCTTCTAGTCCTGCACATTTAATCCACCATATACTTTTTCTTATCTGGGACAATTTACCAATTCCTGTAAACTGCGTATAAACCTTCTGAAGTGCCCATTTTGGATTCCAAGACTTTTGGGAGAGGATACTGACATCAGCTCCTGCATCCACCAAACTTTGTATTTCAACACCATTCATTTGTACATTAATTTGGGTCTCTTATCATTAACCACTGTCTGCCAGAACACACGTTTCCCAAATGAACCTGTTCTTTCTACTGGAGCAGCTTTGCTCTTGATGTAGGGAAATAGTATCAGCTGAGCAATTTTATCCCCTGCATTAATTTGCATCTCCTGTTTTACATACACCATGATTTTAATTTCTTCCTTGCAATCCCCATTTATAATACCTGGATGCACAATAAATCCTTGAGAAGTTAATCCACTTCTTCCCAAGATGATTCCTACTGTCCCTGAAGGAAAAGGACCATAAACGCCTGTAGTTAATTTGTAACATTCAGCTCTTGGGGATAGGGTAAGAGGTTTATCTGTAGCCAGTCTAAAGCTGCACTTCCTCCAGTAGCGTGTATCAAAGTTGAAATTCTTAGTTTTGATTTTCCTGCCTGCCCATTACCTCCTGGCTAGCCAATGGAAGACTGTTCATATTGTTTGCTGAGGGGCCTCGAGCTGACAGACCCCTTCCTTTGTTTCCCAATGGCAAGAGGTTGCGTTCTATGTCCCTCTTGGAAGGCAATACCTAGACCAATACCTTCACCACAGTGGCTGCAAAACCCTGGGAGCCTTTGTATTCAGTTGTAGCCAGATTCTGATTGTTTCTGTCTACAAGCAAATGTACTGTATTGCTCAGAGTAAACGCACCTCCTATTCTGTGCTCTAAAGCTCTACACCTTACAGTTTCTTTGTAAATGTCCAAGTGCAAAGAAATTAAAGCACTGTGTGTTTTGATAACTGGGACTTCTAGCTATAGCTTGTCCTTTGACGTTTGCACGATGGTCCTGAGTGTTAATATCAGTTGTCTTTCTTACCCATTCAGCTGCTGGGGCTCCTCGCGCTTTTAATGGTCTCTTACATTCAGCGTTCGCATTCTCATATGCCAAGACTGTAATCAAGGCTTGTCTGGTCTCCGGTCTGGAATGGCTCTATTTAGAGCTGAATCCAATCTCTTCAAGAAGTTGGTGACAGCTTCTCCCCGGGACTTGAATTACCTTAGTAAATGAGGTGGGTGTTTTACTGGGCTTCTCAACCGTATCCCATGCTCTTAAGGCTGAAACACAACGTTGTTCAATTACTTCATCATCAGATCGAATTTGTTTTTGTAAGTCAGGATAACCCCTTTCACCAAGCAGTTGATCTTTAACAACATTTATACCCCTTGTTTTGTTGTTCTATTTTTGTGGCTTCATTTCTCCACCGCAATAACCACTGTAACTGCTGACCAGCTTCTAACACAGCTGACACCAATCCCTTACAATCCTGGAGGCTAAGTCTATTTTGGGTAGCCTAGTTGCTTAACATTTGCTTAAAAAACATGAATGTATTCTATACTTTACAATGGACTCTTTAAAATGCTTTAAGTCTAGCATTTCTGTTGGACACCATGTCCTCTCTTCATAAGCCTCACCATCCTCAGTCGCAGGCATATGTTGCGCTGGGAAAGCTGATGGTGCTTGTGAGCCCCCCCAAACAACTCCTCTGGCGGTGCACTGGCTCTACAGTAACCCGCTTTCCCGGTACTACCTCCTGCTCTTCCCAGCCTCTTGCCTCACACAGGTGCTCTGGGGACCCAGCAGCCAGAGTGCGTGGAGTGGGGCGGGGCAGCAATCTGCCTTCCAGCCTAATTTGCTTTTCTCTTTCATTTTGTGGAAATTTTCTGCTCTCAGACATCAGGCCTGAGCCAGCACTTTGTTCTTCCACTGGCACATGTTGCTTTCCAAGCACTTCAGCCTCTATTCTCAAACTCTCTAGGTGCATAGCCAGCTCTGCAATCCTTTCTAGCACCAGAGCACTGAGTGAACCGTCTGAGTTTTCAGCTTTCCTCCCAAAGTTTTTGTTCATGGAATATATAATGAGTATGAAGCAAAACCAGAAAACCTCCTCTGGGAGCAAGACAGGAAACCACCCAACAGCAATAGCCAGCCTCCTTAAACAATATTGCCAACCCATAAAAACCTGAGGTTCCTCCACTACATTAGAAGCGAAGTTACCCATTGTGCCTAAGCCACATTGGGCGCCACCTGTTGACTTTGGGTTTTTTTATTTATTATTTATTGTAATTTATTCACTTTGTATCCTGGCTTTAGCCCCTCCCTTATCTCCTCCCAGTCCCACTTTGATTTTATACAAACCTACTTTGTTTAGGGTTATTAAATGCTTCTACCTCCCTTCCAAACCCCCAACACCAGGTAGAAAGGAAAGAAGGTTAGGGGGAACAGGGGATAGTTCTTTCTGCCACTTCCCGCTGGGTGGGGCCATAGGATTCTTTTGTGGGTAATACCAATATCGGTCATCCAGAAATCCAGAAGTCCAGGTAACTAGCAAATCAGCAAACAGCAAATACAGCAGCAGGAAGAACCAGCAGCCAGCAGCCCTCCTCCAAGCAGGCACACCTTCTTCCTCTGGGCTGTCATACCCAGCCCATTTATACCCCTCAAAGTCTTCAGAATTCAACTAATCACACAAGGCAAATACCACACTCCACACTTAATATTTAACAGGTGTGGACAAACAAAAATTCCCCAACTTGGAATTTTAACAAAAACTTGTTTACATATCATAAACCGAAACTTCCACAACAGATATCCCAAGAAATTTGCTTGCACCGAAGACTAAAAATAAATATGATTGAAACTAGAAGTTTAAGCATGCTGTGCAAAAGTTCTACCATTGGACTACATCTCCATCCCTCTTTTTTTCCCCCCAAATAGGTTCTCACTAAATTGTACTGGATAAACTTATTGTACAATCCTGACAGGCCTTAAAAATGTAGTGCTTTTGCCTTAACTCCTAAGCTGCTGGAATACAGACGTGCACCATTGGACCCAAACAGGTTTTCAGAGTATACAACCTGTGGTAAAGACAGTATACACTACGTGACTGAGGAGATTCAGACATTAGGAACATTACGTTACAGGTCTTCAGAAACTATGTTATCTCTTAGTTGAAGGATTAGTTTAAAGTTGACTAGGTGACTCAATAAAATATCTTAGACCCACAGAAATTCTGTCAAAATAAAATGGTAATTTTATGTTTGCTTTTGGTTTTAAGCAATTTTACTTGTTTTTGGTTTTTTGTTTTTTTTTTTTACTGCCCAAGTATTAAATGCCCACTTCCTCACCTCTTTCACTTTGTATAAATATTCCACATTTCTCACTTTTTGAGACATGAAGAATGACCCTGAGTCCTGCAGAGCACTAAGTAATAAAAAGGGATGATAAGCCAGGAATATGGAACCAGACTTGACGGGGATGAAAGCCTCTCAGTACTTGACTGCAGTCCTCAAATCTTCGCCTCATAAAACTATAGAATTTAAAGATTTAATAATTTTCTCAAGACTGTTTGCTTCTAAATTAAACTTGCTGACATCACACTTGCCAAATAATTAGGGCTACTTTGCAAGAAGACTAAATCTGGCAGAGTGTCTGTTTGACTGAAGGCTCCTCCTGGGTCTTTACCCTTTTTTTCCCCTTTGTCTCTTTTTTTACTTTTTATTAATTACACTTTATTCATTTTGTATCCCCCATAAGCCCCTCCCTCCTCCCCTCCCGATCCCACCCTCCCACTCCCTTCTTCACGCATGCCCCTCCCCAAGTCCACTGATAGGGGAGGTCCTCCTCTCCTTTCTGATCTTAGCCTATCAGTTCTCATCAAAAGTGGCTGCATTGTCCTCTTCTGTGGCCTGGTAAGGCTGCTCCCCCCTCAGGGGGAGGTGATGAAAGAGCAGGCCAATCAGATTATGTCAGAGGCAGTTCCTCTTCCCATTACTATGTAACCCACTTGGACACTGACCTGCCATGGGCTACATCTGTGCAGGGGTTCTAGGTTATCTCCATGAATAGTCCTTGGTTGGAGTATGAGTCTCTGGGAAGTTCCCTGTGTTCAAATTTTCTTGTTCTGTTGCTCTCCTGTGGAGTCCCTGTCCTCTCCAGCTCTTACTATTTCCCACTTCTTACATAAAATTCCATTCACTCTGCCCGACAGTTGGCCATCAGGCTCAGCATCTGCTTTGATAGTCTGCGGGGCAGAGGCTTTCAGAGGCCCTCTGTTGTAGGTTCCTAGTTTGTTTCCTGTTTTCTTCTTCTGGCTTTCAGAGGCCCTCTGTAGCAGGATCCTAGGTTGTTTCCTGTTTTCTTCTTCTTCTGATGTCCATCCTCTTTGCCTTTCAGGATGGGGATTGAGTGTTTTAGTTAGGGTCCTCTCTCTTGCTTAGTTTCTTTAGATGCACAGGTTTTAGTGGGTTTGTCCTATGCTGTATGTCTATATGAGTGAGTATAAACCGTGTGTGTCTTTTTGCTTCTGGGACAGCTCACTCAGGATGATCCTTTCCAGGTCCCACCATTTACCTGCAAATTTCATGATTTCCTTATTTTTCATTGCTGAGTAATATTCCATTGTATAGATGTGCCACAATTTCTGCATCCAATCTTCAGTTGAGGGGCATCTGGGTTGTTTCCAGCTTCTGGCTATTACAAATAAAGCTGCTACAAACATGGTTGAACAAATGTCCTTTTTGGGTACTTGAGCCTCTTTTCCGGGTTATTTGAAGATATGATTAAAAATGGCCTGAACAATAGGCTGGGTGCAAACATTTGAAGTTATGAAAATGTATTTCCCAGAGACACTGTCTACACATTGACTCCTCCCAATAGTTCTACACTTCTTAACAATAAGTTTTCCAATGCTTTTACATTTTTCTCACTTACTAGAGCTTCGGGGCATTGATATTCTAATGTCTGAGAGTACAACTTATGGCCGTGTCACCTCTCTCCTCAGCCATAATTGTTCCACTTGTGCCTGGGTACAAGTATATTCCACAAACACACTTACCTCTTTAACAACTTCCCTGGCCGCAGTTCTTTACCCAAACAGTAAAAATCACTGTGGACACCAGTTCAGTTTTCTCTCACCCTAAAGTATAATGAACACACCTGTGCGTCACTTTACAAATAATTCATTAGCTAAAGTTGGTGAAAGGATCAGGCTTAGATGGCCTCTTTTTTCAAACCACAATGGCTGCATTCAAATAGCACACTCTGAATGAGATTGTTTCCAGCTACTGGCATACTGACTTAACTGTGATAAGTCTATTTCTTTTAATAAGAAATTTCTAAAAAATGTAGCACTTGCCATACCACTTTTATTTTAGCAGGTAAAAATTGTCTTTCCACACTTTTTTCACCAGCATGAAAACCATTCCTCAATATGCATTGTATATCAATACGCAATTAATGCCTAAGTACATTAAACATATATAACTTGACTAGTAGATCTTAGAATTCAGAATGAGGCGATAGTGTCTCTCTCTCTTTCTCCTCTCACTCTCCCCAATAAACTAAGCAAAAAAAAAAAACTATAAAATTATAAAAATAAACGTGCAAAACACCAAAAAGACAGAAGATCCCAAACAAACAAAAACATGGAATTTGTTTTATGTTGGCCAACCACCCATGGGTACGAAGCCAGCCTGTTGTGTTGCTATTAGCCAATGACATTCCATTAGACAGAACTGTTATTCTCTTTGATTGTAGATCTCAAATGCAAATAGTTGATGTTTCCTCCTTTTCTTCTTCTTTTCATCTTATTCTCCATCATCATCATCATCGTCATCATCGTCATCTTTTCTTTTCCTGAGACAGGGTTTCTCTATGTAGCAGGTCCCCATTCCTTGTGTCATATGCAGGGGGATACCACTTAGTGCTGTGTAACATGGACTTCCTCTAGGGACCTGCACCCAGGTATAGATGGATTTGTTTATTTACTTTTGCTTTGTGCATTCTGGGACCCTATAGCTGCACTTTATGGACATGCCAGTGGTCTAAAGAATGGCACACAGGTTTATTAATATTTATAAAAGCTTAGGCACTAGGTAGACTCTCAGCTAGCTCATACAAATTAACTCAAATAATCCTGTCATTTGGCCAAGTCTTTAACTCTCTCTCATACCCAGTACATCTGTTCACCTTCATATCCCAATAGGGAGTCTCCCACATCTGATTCTTATCACAGAGACTCTCTCTCAGTCTGGAAGTCCTTTCTTGCCTTTCCTGCCTAACTATGGGCTGTCATGTCCTTATTAAACCAACCAGTGAGTGAGAAATGTGTATGTTTACAAAATATGATGCTAGTAATGAATAACAATACCAAAATCTGGTCAGTACACTGCTCTCTGCTGGTGCAGCAATCAATGATTGAATATATAGAAATAAACTTCAAACAGTACACTAAAGGTTTCACCAACAGATCTCCATCTGGCTTTTGTGTACTGTCACAGTCTCTGCGAGCTCATATGCACATCAGTTCTGATGTGTCTGGAAGACACTTTTGCTAAGAGTTACCCAGTGCTTCTAGCTCTTACAGTCTTTCCTCACCCTCTTCCCTACAGATCGCTGAGTCTTGGGGGGAGGGCTTTGAGAAAGACACCCATTTAGGATTAAGTTTCAAAGTCTCTAACTCTCCTAACATTGTCCAGTTATTGGGCTTGTGATAATTCCCATCTACTGAAAGAAGCGTCTCTGATGAGGGTTGAATGAGGTGCTTATCTACGGGTATAGCAGTATATCACTATGAGTTGTTTTATTGTTGTGCTCCTTTAGCAGAACAGTCATGTTATGTTTTCCTGTAGGTCCGTGACCTATCCAGTCTCAGGTTCTTGGCCAGGTATGGGTTCCATCTCATTGATTAGGTCTTAAATCCAACCAAAAGAGAAGTTGGTTACTCTTGTAAATGTTTGTGGCTTACAGCAGTATATCTTGTAGGCAGGTCACTGCTGTAGGCTGTAAGGTTTGGAGCTGGGTGGTATTGATGATTAGCATATTGGGTGCGTTTGAGGATCATGAATGTTAGTCAATAGGGAGTGGAGCTTCTATTTAAGCACCAGTTCAAATTCTTTGTGTTTAATGACATAAGTGAGCATTGTCTTCAAGTTGTAGAGAGCAAACAATAGTGTTGGAAATATCCTTTGATGTTTGGGACACTCCACAGGACCTTTTGAGAAAACAAGATGCAAACCCATTCCTGTCACTGGAGGTTTTACTTGTGGCACAATATTTCTAGCTGGGACATTGTATTTCCTATTGTTTTGTGGCTCCATTTAGATTCCGTGTATGGTGTGGTGTGGTATGTGTGTGTGTGTGTGTGTGTGTATGTATTTTTCTATTCATATATGTACACACACATGTTGTGATGGCTATTCTTAGTTTTCAACTTGACTATATCTGGAATGAACTACAATCTAGAAATGGAAGCCACCTGTGACCCAGATCTTGAGGCACACTTTTAATCTGGGTCACACGTCCTGATGGGAACCTGTGTAATGGCAGTGGGAGCAGTGAGGGTTTGTCCATTCTTTGCACTCACTTTCCCAGCATGCCCGTTGCAGCTTCTTCAGAGCTCCAGCTTGTAGAGAAGACTAGCTGAGACACCAAGCCTGATGGGCTGAGCAACTACCAGATTCTCAGACTTTCCAGTCACATCTAGCCATTGTTAGATCAGTTGGATTGCATCTGGTAAGTCATGGTTATTCCAATAAATTCCCCATATACACATATATATGGATATATAGATACACAGAGAGATCCAATTTATACGTTCTGTGATTCTAAGAGAACCCTGACAAGTATACACACACACACACACACACACACACACACACACACACACACACAAGCATATATAAATATTTTAGGAAGTTTCTATAGTAGGGCTCCACATGTTTTTTTCAGAGAGCCTATAGTAATACAGTCTCTCATCATATTCCTACCTATATCCTTCTATGCCACCCCTCTCTAGTTAATTCTCCTATTAAAATCCACCTTTACGCACCATAACACTCCATTCTAGTTCCCCTTTCTCTGGAGGTCTTCTGCACACACTCACCCCTGCTGCAGCTGCCTGACCTCTACAGTTATTTGGTTTATAGCACACCTAATAAAAGTTTAAAAGCTAGCATTCACATGTAAGAGAAAACATACAATATTTGTCTTTTGGGGTCACTCAGGATGATTTTTTTTCTAGTTCCATCCATTGACCTGCAAGTTTCATTTTTCTTAACAGCTGAATAATATTCATCATGAAAATATATTTCATTTTTATTATCCACTCATCATCAGTTGATGAAATTAGCTTAACAGCACACCTGACAGCTCTAGAAGAACAAGAAAAGCAATACTCAAAAGGAGAGTATAAAAAGATATCATCAAACTAGGGACTAAAATGAATAAAATAGAAACAACAATGACAAAAATCCAAAAAATCAATATAATTAAGAATAGATTCTTTAATAAAATCAGCAAAGTTACAAACCCTTAGCCAAATTAACCAAAAGATGGAGTAAAAAGATTCATATTAATAACATTAGAGATGAAAGGGGGACATTTCAGGAGACACCGAGGAAATCCCAAGACTCACAAATGCATACTTTAAAATCTGTACTCAACTCACCTGGGAAACTTAAAAGACTTGGATGAATTTCCTAATACATTTTTTAAAATTCTTGAAAGAATTTTCTTAATATAATATATTTTGATCATGTTTTTCCGTCTTCCAATTCCTCCCAGATCCCTACCCAACTCACCCAACTTTAACTTTCTCTCTCTCTCTCTCTTAAAAATTACGCAGACAAAAAAAAATAGCAAGACAACACACATAGGAAAGAGAAAAACATAGGAAACACACAAAAACAACAAAATCAAAAGACTGATAAGACAAAAAATAAAATGCCCAAACAAAGAAAAATAAATCAAAAAGTCTATAAAATACCATTGAGTTTGTTTTGTGTTTCCCAGCTGCTCCCAGGTGTGGAGACAGACCTGAGGTTCCGTTAACACACCTGGTGTGACTCCAATGGAGAAAACTGATTGTTCTCTTTGTAGCCATCACTTGAAGGTGACTTCTTCTTCGGTGGTATGAAATCATGTGTACTTCCTCTTAGTCATGGGACCCAGTCTGACTTGGACCTGTACAAGTCGTGGACAAGCTGCCACAATCTCTGTGGGTTCAAATGTACATGAGTCCTGTTGTGCCTGAAAGACACTGTTTCTTGGATCCATCCATTACCTCTGGCTCTTAAGTCTTTTCTCATCCTCTTCCTCACTGATCTCTGAACTTTGAGGGCAAGGCTTTGCTGAACATGTTCTATTTAGCACTGAGTACTCCAAAATTTCTCTCTGTCTGCATCCTGTCCAGTCGTGAGCCTCTGTGTTAGTTCCATCTATAGCAAAAAGAAGCTTCTCTGATTAGGGTTGAGTGAGGCACTGATATGTCATTTTATTGCTACATTTTTTTTTAGCAGAATAATAGGATTTGATTTTCTCCTAGGCCCATGAGCTATCTGTGCTTAGATTCTTGTATATTTTAACAATGTTAGGTATGGGTTGATGAAAAGAATCTTGATTTTACTCAAAGCCCACGTGGATAATATTTTTAACTGAGGGCACCTTTCAAAATCTCAAGTAGTGGATGGTACACAGGAGCATTCAGAAAGGCTAAATATTTCTAAGCAGCAATAAAAATAAGCTTGCAATTCCAAGAAAAAAGCAGAACTCTGTACCAGGCCAAAACTGTGGAATAAAAAACAGTATGTGGTTAACATCTTTTCCAGATGTAAGCCTAAGACCAGAGGACATTTTTCCCTCCCTCATGGGAAAAACACCTGGAAATATTAGCAGTCTCTTAGACAAGAAATATTCTTTTACTCTTGTAAGTACTTTTGCAGTACTTTTGCTGAAGGGAGATTTTAGTGAAAATAAGTACTGATTTCATAAGGTGAAAGAAGTCTATCACTTAAATATGATTTTATCACAAATAAAAGATTTTTATTTCTTGTCAGACAAAAGTTGGACAGGCAGGAACAATCAAAGAGTAGACAGGGGTCTGTTTTACCCACTGATGGGAGCTGTTTCAGGATATTTATTTGATGGGCTGTGACCTTGCCAGATCTTTTTTATTCTCTGGATGCGAGCTTTCACAATAGCAGATGAAAGAGTCTTAGTTCATTCTAATGCTAAATCTCTGTGACTGCATGTTGCAGTTAAAAGGGATGGAAGAGTACAAATAAATATGAGGAAAGCAAACATTAGAGGCTTAAATGGTAGAACTAGTATTTAGTCTGCTGGCAGTAGGTATCATATAGAGTCCCGTTGTAAGTTTCCAGAAATGAAACAGTTACCCATTGATGTCAGGTTTTTCTTTAGACTCTGAGCCAAGGTTTTCCCCACTGAGGAGCCTCATCCACTAAAGCTACACTTGGGAATGAAAGCTCTCAACCCACTCACCCAAACTGCCATTGTTGACACTTCCCAATCACTGCTATTTCAGTGTTTTCCACTATTACTCCAGTTATGGATAAGATCACTCTGTGCAAATCATGCTCTGGATCAGAAGATGAGGATGGGCATATTGTGAAGCAGAAGCCTGCTTTGTAATAATTATATAGTCTGTCTGAATACCAGTAGAAGTTAGAAATATTAAGCATTCTTAAGAGTCTATTCAAAACCAAACATTTCCATAGAAATACATGTGCATGCAAATTTCATGATTTGCTGAGTAGTATTCCATCATGTAAAAGTACCACAATTTCTGTAACCATTCCTCCGTTGATAGAAATCTGGGTTGTTTTCAGTTTCTGGCTATTACGAATAAAGCTTCTACAAACATGGGTGAGCAAATGTCCTTGTTGTGTACTTGAGCATCTCTTGGATATATGCCTAGGAGTGGTATAGCTGAATCTTGAGGAAGCACTATTCCTATTGTCTGAGAAAGTGCCAGATTTATTTCCAGAGTGGTTGTACAAGTTTACAGCAAAGGGGGAGGGTTCCCCTTTCTCCACAACCTCTCCAGCATGTATTGTCACTTGAGTTTTTAATCTTGGCCATTCTGATGGGTGTAAGGTGAAATCTCAGGGTCTTTATGATTTGCGTTTCCCTGATGAGTAAGGATGTTGAGCATTTCTTAGTGTTTCTCTGCCAGTCGATATTCCTCTATTGATAATTTTCTGTTTAGTTTCGTACCCCATTTTTTAATTGGATTACTTGATTTGTTGCTTTTTAACTTCTTGAGTTCTTTATACATTCTAAGTATTAGCTCTCTGTTCAGTACAGAGTTGGTGAAGAGCCTTTCCCAATTCGTAAGCTGTAGTTTTGTTCTGATAACAATGTCCTTTGCTTTTCAGCTTCATGAAAGACCTAGAAGGGTCTGGAACTTCACAAGGAGAACAACAGAACCAAAAATTCTGGGCCCAGGTGTCTTTTCTGAGACTGATACACAAACCAAGAACCATGCATGGAGATAACCTAGAACCCCTGCACAGTTGTAGCCCATGGCAGCTCAGTGTCCAAGTGGGTTCCCTAGTAAGAGGAACAGGAGCTGTCTCTGACATGAACTCAGTGGCTGGCTCTTTGATTATCTCCCCCTGGGTGGGGATAGCCTTACAGAGCCATGGAGGAAGACTATGAAAGATAGTCTGGATGAGACCTGATTGGCTAGGGTCAGATGGAAGGGGAGGAGGTTCTTCGCTATCAGTGGGCTGGGGAAGAGGCATGGGAGGAGATGAGGGAGAAAGGGAGGGCAGAATTGGGAAGGGATGAGGGTGGGAGCTACAGCCGGGATACAAAGTGAATAAATTGTAATAAATAAAAATTATATTAAAAAAGAAAATGCATGCATGACAGCTGAAATAAGGTGCCTGTTCTAAGACATCCCTAATCTCGGTTAGAGTGTGTTTGAATAGACAATGTTGCCATAAACATTGTTGCATTGCAAACATTCTTACCAAAATTTCACACAGATTTTCATCCAATTCAATAAGATTATTGCCTCTTCTTTCGCCTACTTCACTCAGATGAATAACTACAAATCACAGTTGCCTTTCAGACTCTAACTAGAATTGCCAGATGATGTGTTTTGTTTTTCTCCTCAGCCTCTAATGTGGTCCCATTGGCATTGTAGAGCCCGATGATGCTTCATAATAGAAAGCTCTTAAAAACCTATCAGTTTCTTGGTGTGCAGAAATTCTATTTTCTATATGGGGGAAACTAAATTCATTGTTTCATTCCTGTGGTTTTTAAAAAATTAACTGTCTTTCTGAGTTTATTTATAATTGATAGAATATAATTGTGGGCAGGAAAGAGCATATACTTAGTAATGAAATTACAGCATAAAAAGAAAGTACATTATTTAATATCATATCTTTATCCTCATTTTCGTGGTATTTATTGTCTCATAAAATCACTCTCAAAGATTTATATTTTTCTGCATAGCTATGTGGCCCCTTCACTTCTGTTGAAAATTGCAATGTGCCAATCGTTCAGTGCCGAAACATCAAATACAATAATCTGATCTGAGATTCATCATCATTTTACGGACCTTGGAGACAGAAAGAGCTTTAATTTTACATTTATTGAAAAAGGTATTCAGGCTTACTTAGAAAATTCTTCATTTATCATCACATCTCTTTAGGTTGAAGGGAGAAAAGATGGGGTAAAGGATTTGATTATTATAAATTCAACAGTAAAAGTTATAAAAAGGAAGTCAGAGTGGAGTATATTACTTACAGTAAACCTAAAGCATCATGGGAGGATGTCTCCTCACTCTACATGCCAAATAACACAGCAATGTGACATTTCGTGAGTCATCTTCAGATATTAGGTGTTAACTCAATTCTCCTTAAAGTCGTCTATGAAAGAAATTAAACCTCTTTGGAGCTGAGCTGCTTGTCTCTGTGTATCGGTGGACAGTTATGGATGAAAACACCTAGAATTCTGCTGAACTCGTCTGAACCACATTTGTCTTTCAAGCTTTGGCTGAAATGGCCAGGTATATATCCCTTTCCCCAACACACTCATCTGTGCCCCAAGATTCACTCCACTCCTATCACTGAGACTGCCTTTGAACATTTTGATCCTATTGCAGGTTTCACGGTCTATGCTTTGGCTGTTTTGGCATAACCATAATGGCCTTAGCCAACTCTCATTGCAAGGTGTTGTTGATTGCATTGATCCAGCTTCAGCTTTGTTAAGAATGGGGACAAAATAACTGCCTCTTAGCAGCAAAAAGATGTTACTTTTTGTGTTATTCAGCCTTAATAACTTCATGTGCTCAAAATATAACACCAAAGGAGGTAAGTAATCTAAAAAACAAAAATGATGACAGTCATCCAGCAAGTCCCAAAGAAGTCATTTGTGCATAAAGTTGATTGATTTTGTTGGAACAAAATTGGCTCTAAGTCCACTAACAAAGGAAAATTGCATTCTTCACCCAGTCATTTTCTATTTTTCTCCTCCATCATTTCTTGATTCTGGCTACTTATTTTCCTTGAGTTGAACTTGAGCATCAGATCTGATCCATCCCCTTCCTTTGGCAACATGTGTCTGAGTGAAATACTTTATTTGTTTGGTATAAAACTATTTAAAACTTCTAAAAATGGCATGTATCCCAAGTTGTTATCAAGAACAATCCCAGGTGTTTAGATCCAAAGATAAATGGCCACAAAACTAAAGAATGTTTCTCACCAACTGTTGACATTTCTCAAGATCACAAAGGTGATTCTTACTCTATTCCAATTATCACTGATGTTGTCTTCCCATTCCTTTATAAGCGCGATCTTTCATCTATTCATATCGTGCACTGAGGGAACCATATCACTTAGAGTCAGAGTTAAGAAAGTACTTGTGAGCCAGTCACGAAGAAAGTGGACATGTAAAAGCCATCAGCTACTGTTCTTTTCAGACACTGCCTTAGCTTTCAAGTCATGGTCATTTTCCAAATGGCTTGTCAATCACTGCATCAGACAATGGTATGAAAACACAGCAATCTCTGTTTGAAAAGAAATAGTGTCTAGCTGTAAAATCTTCCTGTGAGGCTTGCAGTGAGGTAAGGCCAGTGAGTATAAGAGGCTCTGCAGTCCTCTCCCATTCTGTCTTTCCCCCATTCCCTTTCCCCTGGATCTATTTCAAGCAACGCTTCAGTATTTTTCATTCTACCCCAACCCTGTGTGTGTGTGTGTGTGTGTGTGTGTGTCCATATGTCCATTCTGAAAAATCCTACTTCTTAATCTGTTTCAAATGACATCACTTCTCATAGTTAAACCTTACACATCTTTAAAGACTAAGTTAAGTTCAATGCCTCTGATAGTCTCTTAGGTGACCTACAGTCCAACTATCTCAATTCAGTTTTCAAAACAACATCTCTTTAGTTGTTGAATTCTCCTTCAATTGCTTCATTGCTGATGGCTGTGCTTTCTTACATTCTGAAGGCATGTTCCACAGTGGGCAGACATTTCTCTAGGTGTAGAAAAAGGAAAGGTCATTGAGGTACTTTCAAAACCCAGTTCCTGCAGATCTCTAGGTCACTGTCCTCCAAATGGTGGGGCTGCTCTGGCAGCCTGGACATTGTTTCTTTTCTTATACCTTTACCGTCCCTCTGCATTCACCATCTTGATCTGTTGACCAAGGACAGTTTGATAATACCTAGCAACTTGTTGGAGGCTTACACAACTCCATAAAGTAAATTATAATCTAAAATCCCCTGATTTATTGTCTTAAACCTTCTCTCTAGGAAACTTGTGCCATATGAAATTACACAATTGTTTATCATCTGCTTCTGTGTTGGTCATTCTTGGAAATGCATATATGTTGGTATAATTTTTTTAATGTATACACCTGACTCTTGTTCATTGAAATACTGATTTCTCTCCCACCCCACTCCCAACTCTCTGGTTTCAATCCGGATATTGCATTGTGATACTCATTATAAGCATCCTGTCTCAACTCTTGTGTAAACAGGACAAAATAAAGCAACTAGATACAATGTTGTGCAATGGGAGGAGCCAGAGGACAGAAAAGAGGGGAGGAGCTAGAAGGCAGGAGATGAGTGGGAGGAGAAGGGGAGAGGGAGGAGAGCAGAGCTGGAGGAGAGATCTTGGAGGATGTGGAGGATGAACCAGACCTAAGATTTCACAAAAAGCAAGTATAATGTGAGAAATCGAAATGTTAGGAAACTGAGGGCTTGGAGGTTTAGGAGGGAGTAAATATTGCCCAGCATTGTGTTCTAGGTTAACTAAAAACCCAGTCTCTGTGTGGTGATTTGGTTTTACAGCTGCTGAGGATTAACAGCAGCATTATTAGAAAATAAACCAAGAGTAAATATTAATAATCTCTTACAACACATATATGTATATATATGTATATGTGTATATGCATATATGTGTATGTGTATATATGTGTATATGTATGTGTATATGTGTATACGTGTATATATTTATATATGTATATATTAATTGCAAAGATGACTAGAAACATCTATCTTTGTTTCTGTTTCTAAACTGTGAGAGCATATCAAATGAGAAAACCATTGCCTGTTTACACAAAATGTAGTTACAAAGATTTTACTGCATCACATGCCTGACATTATTAAATAAACAAGACCAAATTATGCATATAGTTATTTTGCTATACAGCATCATAAAAATTTACTGATAAATCACCTTATAAAAATTGCTTTCCACTGAAGATTTTTATTTAAGAAGACAACAATATTTCTGGTTAATTCGGTATATTTTCTGGAAGTCAATCCAGTGTTCTAAGATTTTTGTCAGCTTTTCAATCTAAGAATGTTTTGAAGACTAATGAGGACATTCTTATTCAACATCATCTTCCATCTCATTTTCACACAAAAATTGGAATCCTCAGTCTCCTGGTGGTTTAGTAATTAGACATTATCATGGCTGTGTTTTGAAACTGAGTTTTGGCCTGGAAATGGAAATTTTTCAGTTTCTGATATAAAAATATTAGTCTTTCTCACTGAAAATCTCTACTGTCTCAAAGTTCATAATGCTCGTACAAAGTGTTTACATCTGAAGTCATTGAAGTTGTGAACTAGTCGATGTTTACTTCATTTATTAAATAAACAATAAACAGCTTTCTGGGTAAAAATGAATAAGATATAACAATATAAATGCCTATGATTATAAGATTAGGTTACTTCAAAGTATTCAAAATATAAATAAAATACATATTTATAAACAATCACTATGAGAGAGTGCTGGATAAAGAAGACAGATTTTCCTGTAGAAAAATGCTAATGTGAAATGCTGTCTATGAATAGTTCCTGCTTCTCCCAGAAGTTTCTTCTCAACTGTTGGTAGTCTTCAATAGTTTGTGTTTAGTTTTAGTTTTTACTTGATGCTACCTATAACTGACTGTCTCACAAAACCAGTCACAAAATTACCATCCATATTTCTACAGTTAGATAACTATGTAGAAAAACCACAAGCCATATTACTTAAGAAACCCACTAAGAGACTGAGCAGTCCTTCAGATACTCTGCTTGCTTTTCTTCTTTTATGATACATTTCATTTCCACTCTTTTTTTTTTCCCACAGACAACATCCTATCTATCAACAATTCCTGCCAGAATCTTTAAATAAAGTTCAGAGGTTAAATATATTTTACCATTTCTATTGCTGTCACTCCAAACCACATCAACTTTTCACTTGCCAGGACTGCAAAAGGCAGTAAATCAGGCTTCGTATGTTTTGCCCTTATTTTCGCAACTTAGCACCTAGGCACGAGCAATCACTACAGCACACGTGGTCTATTGCATTCCACTGCTTAAAAGCTTCTCATTTCCATAGTCCACAAGCACTCACATGACCCTCATGCACCTGCTTGTCACTTCATTTCTTTCTTTTCTCTCATTTCCAAATACACTGAACTTTTGGTTCTTCCTAAAGGTTCCATGTATATGTCACTTCAGTTGCTGGGCAAGCTCCCAAGGTCCAGTGTATTTTTCTACCACGTTATTTTAAAAGAATATAAAGCATATTAAAATTATTTCACATAGCCAGGCACAGTGGTACACCCCTGTAATCCCAGCACTCAGGGAAGCAGAGTCAGGCGGATCTATGTGTGTTCAAGGCCAGCCTCATCAACAAAACAAATCTAGGACAAAAACAAAAAACAACAACAAAAACCAAAAAACAATTACATAGTGCACCAGACTATTTTATTTAGGTTCACATGCACTTCTAAGGACTTCTAAAACTCATTTGAAGCAATGAACTTATGGTGTGCTTTCCACTGTAAGTAACTGGGAATCTGATAACAGGTTATATAAACACTAGTCCATGGCACACTAAGTCTCCAAGTTAGAATGTTTAAGGTTATTTTAGAAACTCACTAAAGGCATCTTGAAGCCACAAAGTCTTCCTTTGCTTTTGCTCCATGATCCTCATCATGTTGGCTTGTCCCCTGTCAAGTACAAACTGAGACAACAAAGGACTTGTTGGGCAGGAAGTTGCCCATGCCTTTGTCTAGGCAACTACTAGACGTGGGAATGGAGTACGTGATTGGTCCTCATGTCAAGCAGATGCTAAGATAAGAGAGAGCATACACAATGGAAGAGTAGACGTGGCTAGTACCTGCTAATTACGAAGTTTAGATAAAGCTAATTCTAAGCTCTACAAATTTGTTAACTTTGACATCAGTTTGCTTTTTCTCACAGATTAATGTATTTCTGCACTTTTATTTATTCAACAGCAATCAAATATTTGCTAGGTGCTGTCATTTGCTAATCTTATTTTAGGGTCTGAAGATACAAAAAAATAATAACAAAATAGTCCTTAATTCCTGCCCCTAAGAAACTAACACAAAATAAATTGAAACTGTTTTGTCCAAAATTCAGCTTAATTCTGATAACATTTTTAAGTTAGAGAACTGAAATATTACAGAGATTTCTTCTGTGAAAATAGTTCACTAAAACTTCCTCTCTGGTCCTCCTCAGTTGAGTTAATTTATAATAGGCAATAAGATGGTAACATTGCTTCTGTCCATCATTGCATAGCCCAGGTACATGGAAGTCTCTGGAAAATCTGATGTGGAATCCTTTTTTATCTGAATTATATCTAATTATATCTAACCCACTCAGAATGAACAAACATAATCATTCTTTTGTGCATCACATTACATTTGTGGAAATAGTAACACATGTAAAAGCAGAAAGAATTAAATATTAATAGAATCAGTAAAATTTTAGGAATACAGCTACACACAAGATAGTGTTTCAAAACCAGGTGATTTTTTTCCTACTCATAACAAAAAGGAACTTGGACATAAACAATGGGAACATTCATAAAGCCAATATTATGCAATTTTTAAAATTCCTAAGAATGGCCTCTGCATGAAATGCACAAAAGCTATTTCAGAAAAAAATCCATAAACTTAGTGCAAACCATCAAATTAGACATCAATGAAAAAGGCTGTGTCATACTCCTGGATAGAAAGACAAAATATCACGAAGCTGTCACCTGCTCGCACACAGTAACACCAACGCTTAATGGAATGCCACTCAAAATCTTCATGTGCTACATTTTTGGACAACATAAAATGGATCTAAAATTAATTTTATAAAATAGAAAAGGACTTTAATAATGGAAGTTGGCAAATAGACTTTTTTTTCCCAACTATTTGGCATGTTTTATAAGGAAAATAGTTAGATGTGATGGATTTTATCCAAGAGTAGACATTTATGTCACCAAAGAAATGATAGCTCCTAATCAGAACTTCCATTCAAATTTCAATCCATTTTAGTGTAAAGCTGAATATTTTCTCAACCATTTTTTAAAGTAAGAAAAATAACCTTCAATCATTTCAAAAAACTAAAATCAAATCAGTTAATTCTTCATTTGATACCTAACTAAATTCTAACTGGAACAAATACATATCTAAATTTATGAAGATGGCTAACGTGAAAAAATTCACAAGGGAAAGACTGATAGGATTCATTGATCCCCCTTTTTTTGAGAAAGGTTCTGCTCTGTAGACCAGGGTGACATCAAACTTATAATCCTCCTGCCTCCGCCTCAGCCTCCCAGTGCAAGGATTATTTATGTATTTCACCATACCTGTCTTAATTTCACTTTGATAACCACTAGCAATAATATACTGAGAAATATTTATAAAATTTATGAAAGATAATTAATAATCTCTTAAGATTTTGGAAATAGTTCCATTATAAGAACCTATAAGTATTAGAATCATTAAAGACAAAAGGTTTTTTTTGTTCTTATACTCATCATATTCAGCTCACCAAGGCAATACATCATCATATATTATAGCAGCATACATCTTATCAAGCTTTACTAATTCATAAATAAATGCTTATATTCAATAAAAATGTGCAAATTGTAAGAAGAGGAATGTCATAAGTCATTTAATTTAATAAGAACTATGTACACCGTAGCGTAAAGGTACGAGACTTCTAAGACAGCCAAGAAATACAAAAAGAAACTAAAACAAGGCAGAATGACTTCCCATCATTTGGTTTGGAAAACTCTGCAGACAGTGGTTGGGCCAGGCAAGTGCTCTAGTGCACATGCACCCTAAAATTTGGGGAGCAGCCTGCACCCAGGCCTCATGTCTAATAGTGCATACTATATTCTTTCTGCCCAAGGCTCCTGGATAACAGATTCATGGAGTTTAGTGACATTCAAGTCTTACTTCATTTGTCCTCACAAGAATCCCTGAAGAGTACTAAGTCATAATTCTCTAAAAAGGATGTCGTTTTCCTCAAATAAAACTGAAACTAGGAATAGCTCCATCCAAATATATATCAAATATCTTTTTAACACAATATGTTATTTATAGGGAATTTCCCCAAATTATCCCAATGATATAAAGACTCAAGGATGCTTATATCAGCAACAGCTTTTGCATTGGCACCCATATCAATTTTTTTATGTTTGTTGTTCATTGGTGGTTAGATTCTGGCAACCTATGAGATACTCAGCTAGATCAAAAATTTCTGCCGACCAACCCACAAATGGATTTTGCTGAGTAGGCCATGCTTTTATCAATATAATATTGATGTGCATCATAATTAGATGACAGTGGCAATGTCATAATGTTAATTCTATTAAAAAAAATGAATGTTGAGTATAGTAGTACAGGCTCTATTTGAAGACAGGGAACATAGGTGTGAAGAGAAAAGAAAGCCCTACCTTTAAATATATTTTATATTTAAAAATTTAAGTAGTAGAGGATAAATCCTTGGAATAAATGTCTTTCATTTCCTTATTCTTTGTTCCTTCAGTGGGAGGTGCAATACTTCTATAATTGTTGGGGTGACTGCTAACTGGCTTAAACTCTTTATAGAAGCACTTATATTCCAGGATCAAGGTTCCAAAAAGTATTTGTCTTCAGGTATACTTTTAATTATTGCAATAATGTTCATAATAGTTCAATTTTACTAAACCAGACATGCATATTTTTTCATTTATTTATTTTAATTAATTTATTTTTCTCTTATATATTACATCCAAAAAGATGCCTCTCTTCCTCCACTCTTCCCAGTCTCCCCCACCTCTACTCTCCTCCAAATCTATTCCTCCTCCATTTCCCTTCAGAAAGACCAGGCCTTAGAAGGACATTAACTAAACATACCATAATAAGTTACAATATGACCAGGCATAAACCCTCATGTTCACGTAACTGGATGAGGCAATCCCAATAGAAGGGAAAGGATCTCAAGAGCAGGCAAAAGTGTCAGAGACCCCAGCTCCAACGGTTAAGGGTCCCACAAACACCTCAAGCTACACAGCAGTAGCATACATAAAATGACCTAGCACAGACCCATGCAGGCTCCATGATTGCCACTTCAGTTTCTGTGAGCCATTCTGAGCCTTGCTTGCTTAATTCTGTGAGATGTGTTCTCCTGGTGTCCTTGACTCCTCTGGTTCCTACAGTATTTTCTCATCCTCTTCTGTGGGGTTTCCAAACTTCACCTAATGTTTGGCAGTGGCTCGCTACATTTGTTCTCATCAGTTGCTGGATAAAGCCTTTCTAATAAAGATTAGGCTAGGCTCAATCTGTAAGCATAGACCTATGAGTATAGTAGAATATCATTACAAATCATTTCATTGACTTTTTTGCCAATTGTGTTTGGTTCTACCCTAGGTCTGTGGGCTGGTTCAGTGTCAGGCCTGGGTTCACTCTCCTGGCATGGAACTCATACTGGACCAGTCATTGCTTGGCCAATTACCATTACCCCAGCACATCTAATCGGCAGAACAGATTATAGGGCAAAGGTTTATGGCTGGGCCAATATCCCAAAACCACCACTGCAAGCCTTGTCTGGTTATAGAAGATGGCCAATTCAGACTGAGGAGACTTCACTAGGGTCACCTTCATGGACTCCAGGGAGCTTCTACTGCACTAGATTTCCACATCACTCCTAAAATGCCCCCAAATTCTAGCCATCTCTACCAGTACTCTTGCTCTCCAGCCCCCATCCTGATTTGTTTTTTTCTTGCTTTCTTTAAGAGATTTATTCACTTCCTCTATAAGGACCTCTATCATCTTCAAAAAGTTTGTAAAGTCTTTTTCCTATGCTTCAGTTGTTGAAATTTTAGGGCTTGCTGTAGTAGGAGGATGGCTGGCTTCCTATGGGGACAGGACATATCTGCCTGGTTTTGTTGATTGTGTCCTATGCTGGTGTCTAGGTATCTGGATTAGAGTGATTATAGGTCTAGGTGCCAATTTTTAAGTTTGTCTTTCTTGGATGCATGTTTTGTTCCTTAGTTTCTGTTTCTTCTCCTGGTCTTCTGGTATGGATGGCTGGAAGTTCTGGAAGCTGTGGCATGGACTCTGGTTCAACAGGAAGTCTCCTACTGAGTTGGAGGAGGTAGTTTGTTGTGGCTAGTATGGTCTTTGATCCAGCAGTGGGTTTCCACCCTAGTTGGGGGCTGGGTCCTGGCTATAAGGTCAATGTGTGGGGAGGGCATGGAGCAAGTGAAGGATGTCTGTGGTGGGAGGTCTGTCTAGAGTCTGGCAGCAGCTGTGGTCTCTGGTCTAGCAGGAAGTTTCTGCCTGAGTTTTGCCTACCTGTTCTTCTAACTGATGTGACTTGCACCTAGCACCAGATGTCTGCCCAAGTTGGGGTGGCCATGTATATTTTTATACCCAGTTTCCACTAAAGGCATGAACTAATTCTGCAGACATTCTTATTTATTCAACAATTAGTTTTGAGTGTCTACTACTTACTAAGCTCTGTTATAGGTGCTATGAACAGAAGATATAGTAAAACAGACAAAACCCTTCTCTGATGTACAGGCACCCTGATTAGACAATGAGCAGATAAATGAACAAAATATAGAGAATGTTACAGTAATCATATATAAATGACTTAAGGAGTAAAAGTTAAAAACAAACGGAAATGGGAGATATTGGGTTAGGACAATGAAATTTTAGATAGAATACACTGACAAGATTATACTAGATGATGATACAGATGACATGAAAGCGTGAATAGTCCTACAAGTTTTCTCAAGAGAAGACATGCTAGCAGAGCAAGCATGAAAAGGCCCTAGGATATAAGCATGCTTGATAGCTCAAGGTGTAGAAAAGAGGCAATGTAGAAGAGATAGGACTCAAGAAGAAGGGTGCAAGGGGCAAACGTGTTCCAGAAGTTATGGGGGCCATATCATCTGTGATGCAGGAAGTCAGACTGAGGCCTCTGAGAACGATGGGACACTGCTACTGTGAAACTGCTGCTGATTTGCTTGGTTAGATTTGTTGGTTGCATTTGTTTGACTAATTGTCATAACAGAATGTAGTTCTTAGGACAGTAGCAGCAGGGAGGCTACTTGAGACATAGAAGAAACCATAGAAGGAGCTTCAGGGGTGTGAGAGCAAGCAATCAGGTCTGACCACATTATATATGTGTGCGTGATGTATGTGTGTGTGTTCATGTGTGTACAGTGTACATGTGTGAGCATAATCATTACAATACGAAACATTTTAGACACAAAACAATTTCTGACGATTATCTAATGAACCCACAAAGACCCACATCTGCTTTAACAGTTTACTTATCATAATTTGTATTCATCTACCTCATTTCCTTCATCCTTCCATCAATTATAAAGTTTCTAATGGATCTCAAAGTAAATTGCTGACATCTGTACCTGTCCACTGAAGTAATTCAGCATGCATCTCAACTATATCTTCATATATTTACAGTCTATCTCACAGAATGTTTGAATAAAGTAACTTATTTCAGTTCTCAAAATATTACCTTCACTACCAAACATTTTTTCTCATTTTCCCTCCTAGTCAATTTATTCTATACCCAAATCAAACACTATTCTGACTTTTGTCAACACTATTTTTTTTTTCAATTTAAAAAATATTGCTTAACTCAGTCAAATAGTATCAATGCTTTTACGTAAGGCTTTTCAGAATCTTGGGAAGATTCAGATATGTTCTTTTAAGTGCATCTACAATTTGTTAGATTAGAATAACTCAATTATTAGAGTATTCTTATTTCTCAAGCAGATTTGGTACAACTAGTTGGCATATGAACATAGAACTGTTCATAGTTTTCCAAAAATAAAACTAAGAGTTGAGACCTATAATAGCCATTGTTATGAAAAACATTTCAGGTTTTACAGCATCAACTTATGTCCTTCTGGTGTCTTCATAAGAACACATGACGTTTATTAACCATGGCTCCAGCTTGTTACCCCATTGAGCAATATCTTCATTGTTTTGTCAGCTATTTTGTTTCTAGTATTCTTTTGTTGTGCATGTTTGTGTGTGTTTATATATGGGTTTGTGCATGAATGTGAAGGTGCATGTGGACATATATATCCCAGAGGCCCAAGGTTGATTTTGGGAGTATCTTCCTTGATCAGTTTCCATCTCTGTATACCGAAGCAAGGTCTTCCACTTGAACTCAGAGAGGGCTGCATTGGCTACTATAACTGGCCAGCTTTTCCCAGGAATCCTCTATCTCTACTTCCTGAGCACTAGGATTACATGGATTCTGGGAATCTAAACTCTAGTCCTCCCATCTGAGTAACAAGTGCTTTATCATTAAGCCATCTCACCAGCCTCTCCAATCTTCTTTATAAAAAAAGAAGGAGCAAGATAAGAAGAAGATAGACCCTTGAAAACAAAGTTTAGGAGACTCTTAAGGATAAGCATTAGGTTCCATTTCTAATTGAATCTCCCTGATCTAAGGAACTGCAGGGCCTAGTATAAAAAAGGTCTCTCCTTGTTTGACCTTCACTATTCACTTTGAAGTGAAATGAATTGTTTGATAAAATTTTAACTGCAAATACTTGAAAATTATAAGGAGTTAACACTTGCATTCGGAAGGTTACTGCAGTATCAGGACATTGCCCCATTCTCCAGGAAACAGTGATCTGGGTGTTCTTTGAATACTTTTCAAGGAATCAAAAGAAACAACAACAAAAAATAGTTAAAGTGTCCCAGTTTCAGGCTCTCTGATGATGAAGATTCTAAGGTCTACGAAGAAGCAGCTAAGACATAGACAATTTGAAAAGTGATACATACAGCCTATTCTAAAAACTGTCTTCCAGTGTCTCCAAATTGACTTATTTTTCCCTGACACAAACACTTTGCTTCAGGTACACACATCACTCTACCTGATAATTACTCTTAATCAACTAATGAAAAGATTTTACTTTGAAGATAAAAGAAATAATATCATGTTTTGATCCAGATAAGTACTTTCTGGAAATTGTGAAGAAAACTCCTTTTAAATCTGTTTTCTCTAGCTGTCTATCTGTACCTCCTCGGGGATAAATGTTCAACATGAAACTAAGATCTTTTGAAAACAAATCAGCCATTTGGGGCTTAGCAAGCATAAGAACTTTGCCGTAGCTACATGGATCAAATAGTGCTTCATTGCCAGGAGAACAAACCCCAGACAGAAAACAGCACAATTAACTTTGAAATGCTATTTACCATTCTCCTTTCTTGTAAAAACCCAGTTCTTAATTTATAAAAGTTTTAAATATCTGAATATCACTGAATTACAAACATTTTATTGTTATTTCATAATGTACAAATCACAAATTTGCTTTTAAACACATGACACACCAATAATATGAAAAAAATTTCAACATCTAAAAATATTTTGAGTGTTCAGGTCCATAAGGTCATTCATACTGCTTAGAGTGAAAGAATCATTTTAGTATAGTAGAAAAATGCTTAAGGACTTTATGGGCTGATGTTTCTGGTGATAAGATGGTCTCGATTTTGTTTTTTTTTTTTTTTATTTCTGCTGAAGCATTTTTTAAAGGCCTTTTTATTGGCACATAAAATTTTTACACATCCATGAGTATAGCACAGTATTTCAATATATCCATACATCTTTATATATCGTATAGGTCAAATCAACATAATATTACCATCTCCTTACCACTGCAGTATGCTTGAGTTTCCCTTTTCTGGCTATTCACAAATACAGCACAGATAACAAGCAACCGTGCTCTCTTCTCTTATATCTCCAAGTGCTAGACTCAGTAATTTGTAATTGGAACAATATTTTCCTAGAAGTCTCACATAGCTCACAAAATGGTAAGCAAATGTAGAACAAGAAGGAACTCAGGTATACACACCCCACGGAAGACACCTGTCAAACCTAGCTGAATGTAAGCTGTGCTTTTACAGATGAGGGGAGAGGAGCAAAAGAGCAGCCTGGGCTCTTCCACTAAGCTCCAAAATCTCAGCAGTCAAAGGCCATAGGAAAATCTGCCTGGAGGCTGAGCAGGAGATAATGTGAAGCATGCTCTAAAAAGCTTATACTCTGATCCAGCACCAATGAAGACTTTAGACAAAATTTCCCCAGGAAGTCATCAAAATTAGTCAGACTTGGACAATAAATGTTTACTATCTTCAGATGCTGCACAAAAGTGAACACAGACCCTATCTAGAAAATAATCATCTTCATCTTAAGCTACCAACAATTTCGTGAAGAAAAAAAAAATTTTTTTTCAGAGATTTCCTTGTGAAAGAAGAGGGGTAAAAAACATCCCGAGAGAGAGAGAGAGAGAAAAAAAAAGACACCTTTTCTAAAAAGATTAGAAGGACATTATAAATTAACATTTATTATGTTTAGAGCACATGAAATGAATAGCAAGAATTGTCTATAAACATTAGAAAATGATAACAACTTAGTAATCATAAAGAAAATCAAATCGCAGTTCAAAGCATCATAGCTGAAACTAAGATTTGAAAGATTCATGAAAGAGCTATTGGTAGGATAGATAAGAGAGCTGGGAGATGTGACAGGAGGAAAGAAATACATAACAATAAATTCAGAGGTGTCTATGATGATGAGCTTGGTCTGAAACACAATCACATCAAAGTCCCAGAAGCAGAGGACAAAGAGCAGGGTGCTATGCTAACCCATGAGTTCCACAATATAAATAAATCTCAGGTAAGATAAATAAAAAACATCCATCTGCAGATCCTTTGCATTCCTCGCTTTTTTTTTTTCTCCCAGTATCAATTCCTCTTGAGGCATCTGACCAGAACACCTGACAGAAACCACTTAACTGAGGAAAGCTGGATCTGCCTCAGACTTTCAGGAGATTTCAGGTGGGGATGATGTGACAGCTGAGCTCTCAGCAGATGGAGCACATGGCAGAGGCTGTTTGCGCTGAAGCAGACCAGAAAGTAGACCATGAGATCAGAACCTAGGTCTCACCTTTCCAGCATAGCTCTAGCAGCTGGGAATAAGCATTCAAAGCATTATCTACCTGCATGTCCAATCATACTCAGTCTTGTGCCCCTTGACCAGAGAAAGTCATGTAGTTGCAACCACGTTAAACTTCCCCTCTCCTCATAAGGCCATGTTCAGCAAGCATTTGGAATTCCTCTTTCTGCAAATAATCATCCCAGCACCTTGGCCTTGGTCAATGGTATACACTCACCCTGAAAGCCTCTCCTCTCTCCTCAGAGGAGCCTTTGTCCTCCTCCCCACCCCCACCCCATTTACAGGAGCTGTGTCTCTGAAGCCTGCCTCCTGAGAGAGTCTGTTTGTTCTCATTCTGCTCACTGCCATCTGAAGTGCCCATCCCCCAGTCATTCCTGCCTTGCTCCCTCCCTGAGGATTCACCAGTTTTGATCACAGGAAGTAACAGAGTTACAGATGGGGAATCAAGCCAAGAAATGTAAGTTCCCTTCCAAGGAAAACTAGGTCTCTCCAAACCAAGCTACTGGTTTGACACTCCTAAATTGTAAACATTTTTGTTTTTATTTCTTCAGAAGAGGGCATGAGATGAGAGCTACTTTCAAGCTTTGTGAATACATGGTTTGTGTTGAGCCCAGAGCATTTCTATCTGCCATCTCTAAGCATAGGTCTGGAAGCTTCTAGCCTCCTTACAATCTAATCTTCTGCAAGCCCAGACCTTGAAGGCTTCAGTTTCCAGCCTCCATCTGCTAACCTAGACCTAGAATGTTCTCAGCCTATGAGACTTATTACTGAATAAGTGCACCTTTTCTGGTTCTTTTCGAACTCTGGCTGGCTAGTTCAACTCAGCTGGACTGGCTCAAAACTCCTCTCCAAGCTAACTGATTCAAACTGGCTTCTCTCCACTTCTCAATGAATTGCGCTGCTTGGAAAATCTCTGAACTCCAGCAACTGAACTGCACAAACTCAACTGCACTCAACTGAACTGCACCGAACTTCATTGAACTTTATTATTTTCCAGAACTATACTATGCTGTCTCCATGAGCGCTCTTTCTATCTATCTATCTATCTATCTATCTATCTATCTATCTATCTATCTATCTATCCTGAGAGCTGGGCATATCCTATGTCTTACTTATTCTGGCAAATCTTTCTCTGAGTATTCACTTTGTCTGCCTCTCAATTAAATGCCGTTGTTTGGGATTAAAAGTATGTACTAAAGCCTCATCTTTATTCCAGCCAGAGGGATTAAGGGTGTATGCTAAGGGCATGTCTGAATTACAGCTAGATCACACAGACCTAGGTCTTTGGAAGTGATCCCTTGCCAGAGTAACCATGTGGCTGGATTAAAGTGCCTCTATACTTCCTCTTATACTAAATGTAAGAATCATTTGGTTTTTGCTGCACTTTTGCAACTCACCATATTTAACTCCAAATTCTAGAGTCTATCTCTTCAGCTACTTCTTGCCTCTACCTGCTCTAACCATTGTTTCTCCTCCTGTATTTCATAAGTGTCTCTCTCTGGCTACCAGAGCCTCCCACGTGTCCAGGGCCCCATGTGGTACATTGCTCTACTAAAAACACTGGTCTCCCTCCCTTGGAACCCTCCCTTTCCCCAAAAGCCTCTTTCGTCTAGATTCAGCTAGTTTCTCCTGTCTTCCTCTTCTGCATCAGTGTCACCCCAAAGCTGCCTGCTTTGTTCACCTTTACTTTGTGCCAGGGTGTTCCTCTCACCTACTGGACCCCTGTCACATGGAAAGGGATGTCTACATTCTGTGATTTAGGATATTTCTCTCAGATTCATGCTTCCTCTGCTCCCTTTGTTTCAGGAGGGAGTTTCTTCTCTGTTCAGAGCTTCCTGCTCTGTCATTCCCCTAAGCCCTCCTGGGTCTGAGATTCTTTCCTTGCTTCCACAGAGCTACCGGATCTCAGGTCCTTCCTGGAGCTTCCTTGCCTCACGCTAGAAGTTGTCTGCTAAGCCCCCCAGCTTCCTTATCCATTTAGGCTTCTCCAATATTGGAATTCTCTAAGGCAGCGCACCTACCTTTTTTACTCTGTTCCCTCCTGGAAGTCCTGCAGCTTCTGGAGAACCTCCTGGGTTTCTCTCTGTCTCTCAGCTTCCTCTTGGAGCTTATAGAAAACTTTCCTTTGTCACTCCTTCTCTTTTTCCCTCAAGACTCAGAGATTTTAGTAAAGCCTCACTGTCATACTGAAAATGGTTTGGCCTCAGTAGAGATCAATGGCTAAAACTTGGTATGCTCAATTTTCAGATTCTCTCACATGGTAACATCTGACACTGCACTAATGATCCCCAAGTCTCTTACATCTACACTTGCTCTAGTCCCAAAGGTCTAATATCTCTTAGGTTTTCCTACCTTTTTATTTCCATGATTTCTTGTTCTCTGATCTCAAAACGAAACAAAAAATAAATTTCAGGATTCATGAGTCCATTGGATATGGCTGAAATTCATCTTAAAACTTATTTTTAAAGAGGCTTATAAGTTAAAAATGTATACATGGGTAGTCTTAATTTGCTATAACATACTACACATGTGATTCAATGCTGGCTTAGAATGTACTGTATACCAGGCAGTGATGTGCATGCCTTTAATGCCAGCACTTGGGAGTCAGAGACAAGCAAATCCCTATAGGTTAGAGGCCATTCTGGTTTACAGAGCGAGTTCTAGGATAGCCAGGGTTACATAGTGAGACCCTGTCTCAAAAAACAAAAAACAAACAAACAGATAACAAAAAAGAATAAACTGTATTTAAAAACTAGATATACTAAGAAAATAGGTATTTTAAATAGCAACCACATGCTTACCTCCATCTTGGCTGATGACCTCATTAGGACAGAAGCAAACGTGTGGCTGGCAGCCATCTTTACTAATGAAGTGAATGCCATGTAACTTCACTATCATCTTGATTAAGATGGCTTTATGGTATGAACCAACTTACAAAACTTAGTCCTACTGAGCTCTCTGCTTATTATTGTATATCCTTTTAGACTACAGCAACCACAGGTCTCCAAATATTTTAATTAGGATGGATTTTTATGTGATGATAAATTCTTAATGCTATAAAATGTACTCAGGTTAATTCCAAGGAGCCAGCCAATTCTAATCGGAGTCATATAGCCTCCCTGGATACTAGCTAATCCCAGTTGAGGTCACATAGCTGAGGGATTTGGAGTCTACTGGCATACCATCCCAGACAGCCCTAATCTACTCTGATTGGGTGATATTTGAATAAACTGGGGCAGATTTATTGTCTATGTGTTTGGCTAATCTGATGCCATGACAGAGTTTTTTTTTCTACCCTTTGTCTAGGCCTGAGTTTCTGTTTCTCAAAGTTCAAAGAATTCCTAGAAGAGCCACAACGTGAGGAAAACCAATCAGCTTGCAGGGCAAGTTGACCAAAAGCTATGTTTATGAATACATGGCCTTGCTGTTCACAAAGTAAGGTGCAGTCAGCCCTAACCAATCAAATTAAAGGACAACGCACGAGCAAAAGCCAAAACTCAGTGAGTGAACAAAGTCCCCAGTAACTAGGGAAATCCCTAAACAATTAGCCAATCCTGAATCCCCTCATACCCCTATGTCATTACTGACTAATTAGTTTAAGAGATACCACACAAAGCCCCTAATGTCCATAAAAAGAGCCTATGTATTCACTTCTGGGTTATGATTTTGACTATATGGTGATCACAGCATGCTAGAAACTTCTGCAGAATGAATGACCATTGCCTTGCATACTACCTGAGTCTGATGGTCTTTCACTAACGATTCTCAGGGTGGAACACTTAAGTTCTTGCTAACTGCTCAACACCAGGCTTTTAGCTGTATTTGATTAATGAGATTTAAAAATTCCTAAGGTCTGCTCTGGTTAACAGTAACTGACTTGAATATGTTATTGTGCCTGAATCGCGATACCCCAAAAGACCACCACCAGGAGCCGAGTCCGTTGCAAAACACACGAAGATCTTTTTATTACAAATCATTACAAGCTGAAGCTTGGGCTCACACCCCCACCGCCAAAGCTGTGAGAGCAGAGAGCCCTGTGCTCAGGTTAGTTGGGTGATTTAAAGATTCCGGTCCCTCCCAGCATGCCCAAGGCAGGGGCGATTCCTGCCTGGCACGCATCTGTTGGTCAAAACACTGCATTTTGAATTGATTGGCTATAGGAAGGTCCCCAAACCATTAATGATCTGGTGTCCCTCCCTAGGAGGATAGGCCAGTTTCCTAGCAACTGTATCTCTAGTGGGTGTGGAAAGAATGCAGTAAGGCGGTTCTTCCCCTCAGGGCGTTACTGGACATCTCTACCCACCTAGTTCAGGCCTTAAACATTAATAATAGCCACTGATTTTTAATGTTTTAGTCTCTCAATGTCTGTCTAGCTTCTTTGCTAACTTTGCTAAGCTTTAGCTATTCTGATAAACAGAATCATTAAAAAAAAAAAAAACAACTGAATCTGTAATGATGCACTCTAAAAGAATTAGGGAAATAAGGTTACAAGTCCCTTTGTGGGCTGTATTTGTAATTTAAAGTTTTATTTTGAGGCTAAAGGATCTTCAATTAAATCTTCAATTCAAATATTTCAGGCTCAGATTTAACAGGGATAATGAACTATGTTCACAGTCATGCTAAATACAAATGTAATTCATTTTTTAATATTTTTTATTTATTACAATTTATTCACTTTGTATCCTGGCTGTAGCCCAACTCTTGTTCCCTCCCAATCCTGCCCTCCCTTCCTCCCTCATCTCCTCCCAAGTCCCTTCAACAGTCCACTGATAGTGGAGGACCTCCTCCTCTTCCATTTTACCCTTGCCTGCCAGGTCTCACCAGGACTGTGTGTCATAGCCTTCCTCTGTGCCCTGGTAAACCTGCTCTCCTCGCAGGGGTGGGTGATCAAAGAGCCAGCCCATGAGTGCATGTCAGAGACAGCCCCTGCTCCCCTTACTAGGAAACCATTTGAAAACTGAGCTGCCATGGGCTACATCTGTGCAGAGGGTCTCGGTCATCTCCATGCATGGTTGGTGGTTGGAGTATCATTCTCAGAAAAGACATCTAGGCTCAGATTTTTTGGTTCTATTGGTCTCCTTGTGGAGGTCCTGTCCCCTCAAGGTCTTTCTATCTCCCCCTTCTTTCACAAGAAAGATTCCCTGCACTCTGCCCAAAGTTTGGCTATGAGTCTCATCATCTGCTTTAATACTCTGCTGGGTAGAGTCTTTCAGAGGCCTTCTGTGATAGGCTCCTGTCCTGTTGCCTGTTTTTACCTTCTTCCACTGTCCATCCCATTTGTCTTTCTGAGTGAGGATTGATCATCTTACCCAGCTCCTTCTTGCTTAGTGTACATATTTTTGTAGGTTTATCCTATATTATATGTCTAGTACCACTTTTAAACAAATATATACCATGTGTGTTTTTCTTTTTCTGGGATACCTCACTCTGGATGACCTTTTCTAGTTCCTACAATTTGCCTGCAAATTTTATGATTTCCTTGTTTTTAATTGCTGAGTAGTATTCCATTGTGTAAATGTACCACAATTTTTGTATCCATTCCAAAATTGAGAGACATCTGGTTTGTTTCCAGCTTCTGGCTATTACAAATAAAGCTGCTATGAACATGGATGAGCAAATGTCTTTGTTGTATACTTGAGCATCATTTGGATATATGCCTAGGAGTGGTATTGCTGAATCTTGAGGTAGCACTACTCCTAATTGTCTGAGAAAGTGCCAGATTGATTTCCAAAGTGGATATACAAGTTTACATTCCCACCAGTAATGGAGGAAGGTTCCCCTTTCTCCACATCCTCTTCAGAATGTATTGTCACTTGAGTTTTTTACCTTAGCCATTCTGATGGGTATACGGTGAAATCTCAGGGTCATTTTGATTGGCATTTCCCTAATGACAGTGTCCTTTGCTTTACAGAAGATTTTTAGTTTCATGAGGTCCCATTTATTGATTGTTGATCTTAGAACCTGTGCTGTTGGTGTTCTGTTCAGGAGTTGTCTCCTGTGCCAATGAGTTCTAGGCTCTTCTCACTTTTTATTCTAACTGATTTAGTGTGTCTCATTTTGTGTTGAGGTCTTTGATCCACTTGGGCTTTAGTTTTGTGCAGGGTTATAAATATGGATCTATTTGCATTTTCCTACATGTAGACATCCAGTTAGACCAGCACCATTTGTTGAACATGCTATCTTTTTTCTATTGTATGATTTTGGATTCTTTGTAAAAAATCAAGTATCCATAGGTATGTGGGCTTATTTCTGGATCTTCTATTCAATTCTATTGATCCACCATTCTGTTTCTATGCCAGTACCATGCAGTTTTTATTAATATTGCTCTATAGTACAGCTTGAGATCAGGGATGGAGATACCTCCAGAATATCTGTTGTTGTACTGGATCGTTTTGGCAATTCTCCTTTTTTTTTTTTTTGTTTTTTTTTTTTTGTTGTTGTTTTTCCATATGAAGTTGAGAATTTTTCTTTCGATGTCTGTAAATAATTGTGTTGGTATTTTTATGGAATTGCATTGAATCTGTAGATGGCTTTTGGTAGGATGGTCATTTTCACTATGTTAATCCTACTGATCCACAATCATGGAAGATCTTTCCATCTTCTAATACCTTCTTCTTTCTTCAGAGACTTGAAGTTTTTTTTCAAATAGGTCTTTCACTTGTGTGGTTAGAGTCACGCCAAGGTACTTTTTGTTATTTGTGGCTGTTGTGAAGGTTTTAGTTTCCCTAATTTTTTTCTCAGCCCTTTTGTTTTTTATATGCAAGAGGGCTGCTGATTTTTTTTTTTTTTTTTTTTTTTTTTTTTAGCTAATTTTTTATCCAGCCACTTTACTGAAGGTGTTTCTCAGCTGAAGGAGTTCTCTGGTTGAATTTTTGGGATCACTCATATATACTATCATATCATCTGCAAATAGTGATACTTTGACTTCTTCCTTTTTGATTTATATGCCCTCGATGTCCTTAGGTTGTCTTATTGCTCTAGCTAGGACTTCAAGTACTATGTTAAAGAGATACAGGGAGAGTAGGCAGCTTGCCTTGTCCCTGATTTCAGTGGGATTGATTTAAGTTTCTCTCCATTTAATTCGATGTTGACTATAGGCTTGCTGTATAATGCCTTTACCATGTTCAGGTATGTGCCTTGTATCCCTGATCTCTCCAAGATTTAAACATGAATGGGTGTTGGATTTTGTCAAATGCTTTTTCTGCACCTAAAGATACCATCATGTGGTTTTTCTCCTTCGGTTTGTTTATATGGATTACATTGATAGATTTCTGTCTATTGAACCACCCTTGGATGCCTGGAATGAAGCCTACTTGGTCATAGTGGATGATACCTTTTATGTGTTCTTGGATTCTGTTTGCAAGTATTTTATTGAGTATATTTTTCATCAATGTTCATACGAGAGATAGGTCTGAAGTTTTCTTTTTTTTTTTTTTTTTTGGTTGGGTCTTTGTGTGGTTTAGGTATCAAGGTGACTGTGACTTCATAGAATGAGTTTGGTAATGTTCCTTCTCTTTCTATTTTGTGGAATAGTTTGAAGAGAATTGGAATTAGCACTTCTTTGAAGGTCTGGTAAAATTCTGCACTGAAATCCCATCTGACCTTGGGATTTTTTGGAACAGAGACTTTTGATGACTGCTTCTATTTCCTTGGGGGATATAGAACTATTCAATCTTTCTACTTGATCTTGATTTAATTTTGGTAAATGGAATCTGTCGAGAAAATTTTCGTTTCATCTAGATTTTCACATTTTGTGGCAGATAAGCTTTTGTAGTAAGAACTAATGATTGGATTTCTTCAGTGTCTGTTGTTATGTCCCCCTTTTATTTCTGATTTTGCTGATTTGGATAGTTTCTGTATGCCTTTTAGTCAGTTTGGCTAAGGGTTTGTCTATCTTATTGATTTTCTCAAAGAACCAGCTCTTGGTTTCACAGATTCTTTGAATTGTTTTATTTGGTTCTAATTTATTGATTTCAGCCCTGAGTTTGATTATTTCTAGCCATCTACTCCTCTTTGGTGTCTTGCTTCTTTTTTTCCCCCCTAGGGCTTTCAGGTGGGCTATTTAGCTGCCTGTATGAGATGTTACAAATTTCTTCTTGAAGGCACTTAGTGCAATGAACTTTCCTCTTAGCACTGCTTTCATTTTGTCCCATAAGTTTGGGTATGTTGTGCCTTTATTTTCATTGAATTCTAGGAAGTCTTTAATTTCTTTCTTTATTTCTTCCCTAAGCCAGCTGTTATTGAGTAGGGAGTTGTTCAGTTTCCATGTGTGTATAGGTTTTTTGCTGTTTCTGTTGTTGTTGAGTTCCAGCTTTAGTCCATGGTGGTCAGATAGAATACAAGAGATTATTTCCATCTTCTTGTATCTGTTGAGGCTTGCTTTGTGACCAACTATATGGTCTATTTTGGAGAAGGTTCCATGAGGTGCTGAAAAGAAGGTATACTCTTTAGAATTTGGGTGAAAAATTCTGTAGACATCTATTAGGTCCGTTTGATTTAGGACCTCTGTAAGTGCCTTTATTTCCCTTTTTTGCTTCTGTCTAGATGATCTGTCCCTTGGTGAGAGTGGAGTGTTGAAGTCTCCCACTATTAAGGTATTGGGATCGATGTGTGATTAAGCTTTAATAATGTTTCATTTACAAATGTAGGTGCTTTTGTATTTGGGGCATAGATATTCAGAATTGTGATGTTCTCCTGGTGGATTTTTCCTTTGATGATAATGAAGTGCCCCTCTTCATCTTTTTTTATTAGTTTTGTTTGAAAGTCTATTTTATTAGATATTAGAATAGTTAATATCTTGTTTTCTTGGTCCATTTGTATGAAAAACATTTTTCCAGCCCTTTTCTCTGACGTAGTGTTTATCTTTGTTGCAGAGGTGTGTTTCTTGGATGCAGCAGAATGTTGGATCCTGTTTGCAACCATTCTGTTAGTTTTGTGTCTTTTTATTAGAGAGTTGAGTCAGCTGCCCCTCTAATCACCAATTTCGGAGTTTCAGATCCTTTGCCCTTCAGATACATTGCATGCTGGTTGCCACCATCTTGAGTTCTCTCTTCTTTTCTTCTCTTACTCTCCCAGTCCCATATACACCGCCCAACCCTGTTCTCTCCTCTCATGGCCTGTGTCAGCCAGGCCCAATTCACCCTTCCAGATGACTCTGACTGTCCTCTCCCTAATATTTATAATAAACTTTCTCCTGCTTATACCTAGAAGCAGTCGTGTCCTGATTTTTTTTTTTAATTCAAAGCCATAGCATCTTGAGAAAAACAGTTTTGAAACTGCAAGACTTCTTTTGTCTCACAGTTTTAGAAGTGTAGTAGCTGGATAGTTCCAGTGCTATGAGCTTATGATGAGACAGGAGAATGGTACCAGAAACACATAGTGAAGGACCATGTTCGCCTAATGGTAGCTCAGAAGCAGGAAAAATGGGTCAAGACATAGCCTTGAAAGCAAGTCCCTAGCCCCCCAATTTCTACAACTAGGCTTCTCTTAAGTCTCCAGCACCTACTGATAATGCCATCAGATTATTTTATTCCTTCAGTGAATTAATCCACTGAAAACATCTCACTTGTTATTCAATCATTTCCTTAAACTCCAATCAGCAGGCAACCATGCACAAGGCTTTATAAAATATTCCGATTATAACATAGCATAGCACTTATCAAGAAGGTATATGAGGAGAATGGTGCTTAAGAAAACCAAAGACAGGGATAATCTTAAGGCAGCAGAAAAAAAAAAAAAAAAAAAAAAACCAAACCAAAACAAAACAAAACAAAACAAAACAAAACAAAAAAAAACATTAAGGAAACCTGGCAGAGAAATGGGGGAAAAGATTCTTAAAGTCCAAGAATCAGGGAGTTTTCTACGAGATTGTGTCTCCTCGTAAAGTCAAAAACAGCACTCATAAATTCTCCCTGAGATGGTTTGAATAAGAATGGCCACCATAGACTCAGAGAGGGTGGCACCACTAGGAAGTATGGTCTTGTTGAAAGAAGTATGTCACTGCCTGTGGGCTTCAAGGTCTCAGATGCTTAAGACAGGCCTTCTGTTTCACTCTTTTCCAGCTGCCTTTGATTTCAGATGTAGAACTCTCAGCCACCTCTCCAGCACCATGTCTGCTGGTGTGCTGCCATGCTTCCTGCCATAATATATTGAACATAAACCTGAACTGTAAGCCATTCCCAATTAAATATTTTCCTTTATAAGAGTTGCTGTGGTCATAGTATCTTTGCACAGAAATCCTAAGAAACTCACCAACATGACTCACTCATGAGCCGAACAGTAATGACTCCCATGGGCATATTAAAGTAGATGGGAAAGCTCCCGAGGTCTGAACCCTACACAAGGAACAATAGGCAATGAAGGACTGCAGAGAACAGGAGAAATAGTCTTCCCCAGCAAAGACCAGATTCATTGGTTATCCAATACCAAGTTATGAGCCCTGCAAATACATATATGTAATATTATAAAGACTAAGAAGGTTATTCTATATTTAGGTTCCTCTTCCTCCATCTTATAGTCTAAGTGAGGATATTTTAGGTTTGACTAGAATTTGATATATATATATATATTTTTTTCTTTAATGCCCAGTGGAAAATTACACAATTTTATTTTAAGAACCTGAGGTCAAGTTGCCCCAGTTAGCTTATCCTGGCTCTGTTAAACTGCCTATTTGTGTAAAATCTACCCATCCAGCTAATTGTTTAATCCAGCTAATTGTTCTGCTAAAATGCTTGCTTGCACAAAATTTCCCCCTTCAGTAGCTTCTGAGTAAATAACAGGATGTGGTTTTTTTACCCTTAAAAGCACCTTACCCTAAACACTTGTTGCTACATTTGGGTCCTAACTATCTGAGTAAAGTCTCAATAGACTGGAATAAAGAGTTTGAGTTGGTTGTAATCTTCCTCCAAGTCGTGTTCTCTGGCAGGCTCTCCATAACAGTGAAGTATACACAGTGTGGAGAACACTCATTCCTGTTCCTTTCAGGGACTAAGCAGTTGATGTTTTGGGGACACACCTTGCCACAGTCTATTCTTACCCAATTTAAAGGTCACGTGAATTTACACTACCATGCATTTTCTGTTGAAGGGTACTTAAGTCTCTTCCATCCAGGCTTATTTGGTGAAAGTAAGAAATACATATAACAAAATTGTAGAGCCTCGAGTCAGGCACAACACATGGTGCTTTACCACCTTGTTATACTTACATGTTTTTAGTGATTCATGTTTAAGACAACTACATCTTAAATACAGAGCACATAGGGATTCCAGAACTGATCTAGTGACATTATGATGTTGCAGACATGTGAGACTTTAGAGAAGGAAGGAAGTAGAAAGTCTACTGAGGCCTGTTCCGAGAGATTGCTATGGAATGGGACAGGCTTGCTTATTTAATTTAGAGATATTTCATGGTTACCCTCTTACTCTAGATGTTCCTAACCAGAATCTTAGCAGAAATATTTCAGATACCCTAGGTGATACCCTACTATTAAAGAGTTTTAAGAAAGTTCCATGAAGGAAAATACATGATGTGTGTTATCTTCTGAAACTTTGAAATATTTAACATACAAATAAATAATTGGTGTTGCTTAGAGATGTGAGTCATGAAAAAGTAAAGAGTCACTGAAGGTCTCTACAGATCATTGAGGACAAGGGAAGACTATGGCTCTAGTTTCATTCTATTGCTGTGATAAAATACCCTGGCCAAAGCAACTTAGAGATAAGAGATCATAGATTATAGTTCATCATTGCAGGAAAGCCAAAGAGGAAGGAGCTGAGATAGCTGGTCGCATCACATCCATAATCGAAGGCAGAGAGAAGTGAATGCTCTCAGGCCACCTTCCTGCTGCTGCTGCTGCTGCTCAGCTAGCAAGTCTCATTCCTCCACAGTTTCTGACCACGACACAGTGGCACCTACGTTCTGAGGGCATCATCCGACCTCAATTAACAATCAAGGTGACCCCAACAGAAGGTTAGCATGGCACTTTGAGTGTGTGTCTGCTTTTGTAATGGAAATTTCTATGTACAGTAAATGCCTAGCTTCTAGAATGGACGTGTTGAGCTTCTCCACACATTCCCAACCCCATGGACTTTCCTTGAATCGTATGGACTCTGTGTGTGACTCTAAGCAGGAACCAGATTTGTCAGTGGAGATCCGCCAATTACTGAAAGGAAAGGTCTGAAGTGCCTGTCAGGTGAAAACCACTACTGAAACATGCCATTCATTTTTTCATAAAAATCTTGGTGTTAAAATGATTATGTTGTCACGATTATGGGTTTCTGTGTGATAAATCTAGTTTATAATCCTAACCCAGAGTGATATACTATTATGTGTTTTAACACTAGCAATAAAGTAGTATTTAGATTTTAAAAAATGATAGCAACAACAGAGATGATAAAATGAACCAGTAAAAAATTTAAAGTAAATTAGTTATGGATTTATCAGTATTAAAATTATTTTTAATTTTATTATGAAAATTTTTTAATCCTTTGTCTAAAATAGAACTTTTTATATAGATGGTCATTCTGAAGTTTCCAGAAATTTGATGGAAAAAAAATCCTCACATTTCTATATATTGTGAAACACTAGTTATTAACATATTCCTTTAAACAAACACAAACAAAGAACCACCAAAGGACAATAGAAGCAAACAGGCAAAAACTCCACAAATAGCCTAATAGCATTGTGAAGATTCGTTTGTTTGTAAGGCTGGTAATTTAAGTACACAAGGCCAGAAAATGCATGTTTTGAATTTGTGTGTGTGATTTGCTTTCATTGCTAGAGATACACTATTTTGTGATAGGCAGTTGTTTGCTTATGCTTCCTTTTAGAGAAACGTCATCTGATTCTCTGTCCCTACTGCTGCAGGGCCAACTGCAAAAGGGAACTGGTGTGTGTGTGTGTGTGTGTGTGTGTGTGTGTGTGTGTGTGTGTGTGTGTGTGTGTGTGATGCTGAAACCACAGGACGGGGACTCCTGCATGATTGCTATGGCCGACTCCATGGCAAGATGAAAACATGTAAGTAAACCTTTAGGAGTACGAGAGCCAGTGGAAGGTGTCTGAGACGCAGAATGTCCCTAAGCTCATCCTACTGGGGTCCTATTGTAGACCCCAGCCTCAGACTGCCTTGGTACTGCAAATAGGGTATGGGGTTAACCATGTATGAACAGACTTTAGCCCCAGTCTACATGACAGCATATTCAAAAGACTGAAAACATGACTGACGTACTTATTATTCAGCGATTTCATACTCAGCAGTGGTCCGGGTCAACACCCAGCCTGCGTAAGGCAGGACCACAGACGCACACTCTGGGCTTGCAGGCCTAGAAGCAGGAGCCGGCAGAGCAGCCTGAGAAGATCGCCCAGCTGTTGCTGATTCTGGCTGCGGGGAGAGGGAAGCCACCTGCGAGTACCGACCCTGGCACTGGCCACCAGCTGCGGCGCTGCCTTGAGCATCCTCCGTAGCTCGCACAGCAGAGCCAACTGCAAAAGGCAAGAGAATAATCGCAAGGCCGGGACCCCCGCGGCTCTCCCCTAGCCCCTCGCCACTAGTGCGGGACCAGCACGGAGCTGACCGAGCCGCCGTAGGTGAGGGGCTGCGTCCCCGCCTGCCCAGGCCGGTGCGCCAACACGGATCCCGCCGCCGCCGCGTCCCCTGCACCATGACCGCTCTGCGCGCTGCGGTTACAGGTTGGTTATGGCCGCTGGCCTTGGAGGTTGCAGCGTGGTGGGCAGGAGGCCGGGAGGCACCCGGCTCGCCCTTCGCTGGGGCCCGGCCTGGGGAGGGGTTGGACCCGTGAGGGTGCAGAAAGCTCACTCTGCAGCGCCCAGGGAAGGGACCCTGAGAGCCACTGTGCGCACCCCCCACCCCCATCCTAGTGCAAGCTGCTCCCAGGCCGGCCTTGGGAAACCCTGGGCCGCCGGATGGGGCCTGCCCAGCCTGGGCATCCAGCAGGTGGAAGCAGGTGGCTGGGGGTGGGGCCGATGTGCATCTAGACCACCACTGAGCTGGCCTTGTCTGCCTCTGGCCTTCACCAGAGTCAACCCATAACCAGGAGGAGGGTTTGTGGAGAACCTTTGCTCCATCAGCTTTTGGGCAGGCCTTCCTGGCATTACCCCCTCCATTATCCCTCGGACTGCTGTTTGCTGAACTGCCCGCATTTTATTAATTGGCCCGGCTGAGCAGCTGTCATTAGGGTGACCTGCACCATTGAGCAAAACCTTCTCCTGCCAAAGCAACTCCATTTTGTCTTTGAACCTATAAGAGCCCAGCTTGGATGGCCTGGCTGGAAGCAGGAAGTGGGTCCAGAAACCTGACCCCAGGGCTACTTATTTCTCTGACTTAAATGTTCCTTTGAAACAAGACAATGTCCCTGAACCTGGACCGTAAGTTCATTACCGTAGGAAAAAAAATATTTCAGCTTTGGGCCCAAATTTCCTTCATTATATTGTGAAGGAATGTGTGAACACGCACACATACACACACACACACAACTTTTGGAAGAATTTAAGGACTCTATTGTGAAGGATGTGTGATAACACAGACACACACACATATACACCTTTGGATGATTTTAGTCTTTAGACCCAATTTCTCCTGTGGGAAATGTGAGTAAGGCTTCTTGTGGCTTTCATTTCTGTAGTTTTCTCTCACATGAATTAACCACCAAAAATTAACAGGTGGATGTTTCTGCTTTTGTTTTTTTAAATTTATGAATCCTCTTCTTATAATTTCTGCTGCAACTTTGTTGTTCTATTTGGGCATTCCTGTCTCCTCTGATACAATTTTGACCCAGCCATTAATAAAACCATATTAAGGAAAGCGGGAAACTTGAACCTTGTCCAATCGTTAAAATGTGTGAAGGGCCACTGGCTTCTCTTAGCTGTTCATGGGTGATCAGTGTGCAGTCATTGGAGAGGATGGTACTAGGAGGACTATAACAACGAAGTCATGATTTTGAAATGGTAACAATGTACTTATACCTTTGTGTATGACTTGAAAGGATATTCAAGAGGAAACATGTACATTTAAAAGAAGAAAACCTACTCATAGGCGAATCATTTGTGAGCTGAAGGCTACCGAATGCTCTCTGTTCCTCTGTGGGTGGCAGTGGGTTCCAGTTGCTGTTTTACCTGCCTAAGAGGAACTGTATGTGTCTGTGTGTATCTGTATTCCATCATTCATTTGTGGTGCTCAGATAATTTTAGACTTAGATGACTGCATGAAAAATGAGTCACATGTAGATCTCAAGTTGTAAGAAACAGTTCAGTCTCAGCCATAATATCCTAACAGAAGCCAGATGTTGACCTAGGATCTGGGTGCTCTTTGAGGGAAAGAGATGGCCTCAGCCCTAAGAAACTGTCAGGAAAACACCGACACAGGCCATCACACATTGAGTCCTCTATTCTAGTTTAGAACTGGAAATAATGCTCTTGAACATTAAGAGGTTGTAAATTACCCCCTTTCTCAAATGGTATCTGTTTTTGAACTTGAAAGCCTGTCCCATGGTAAGTCACTGTCGAGGGCTTGTCCAAGAAGCTTTCTGCCTTGGACTTTTTCCTGTACAAACATTTCACATTTTTTAAGATATTTGTTATCTTCTAAAATATTTCTTGTATTTTTGGAGGTTATAATTCCATCATTTCTCCCTTCCCTTGCCTCCTCCCAACCCCTCCCATATAATACTCCTTGCTATCTTTCAAATTCGTGCCCTGTTTCTTCATTAATGCTTATATACATACACACTCACATACATAACTAGCTACAACATGCGCAGTGTCTGTGATTACTTGTGTGTATGTTTTCAGGCCTGGCCATTTGTTGTTGGATGAACAGTTGGTGTGCTCTTTCCTGGGGACGCTATCTCTCCTGCTCTCAGCATCCCTTTCTTGCTTGCAGGTTTTGTGTAGGGTGGGGCCTTGGGCTTTCTCCTGTTATTGCTGCTGTCCTTGCTCAGCTTACTTTTAGAAAGTCATGTTGGTGAACATAAGTAGTTTTTTATTTTAAATAATAAAGGAGACAGAGACAACTAAATGAGTTATCCATATAGTTTTTAAGCAAGCTCATGCAAATGATTACAACACTTGTGTTTTTAGTAACCTTACGCCATTGGTTCTACATACTATTTATTGTAAATATTTTGAAGTGTTCCTGTAGAGTCTGCTTACTTTAAAACTTTGTAACTATCCTCCAACAAACATAACCTCACTTGATCAACTATTACATCTGTTATTGAGTACTTGTTGCTTCTACTTTTTCACCACTCTAAAAAACATCCTGAAAGGAAATAATGATACTTTAAACAACGTCTATCTTAAGGTTTTTTTTTTTCTGAAAAATTATTAACAATTACATTCTTTAGAAAAAGCACAAAAACTTTATGGATTTATACATATTTATACAAATATAAAACTCAATTTCCTTTTTAAAAGTTTACTCTCTAGTGATATGTGTGTGCCTTCATGAATTAATGTGCCCTACATGTATTCAGGTGTTTGCGGAGGCCAGAGAATGTCAGATATCCTCAAACTAGAGTTAGAATAGATTATGAGCCAACATACAGGTGCTGGGGACTGAACCCAAATCTACTGTAAGACTGTAAGTTCTCTTAACTGCTAAGTCTTCACTTCAACTCCATAAGATATAATTTTACCATGTATTATAGTCCATGCTTTAGAAATAAATCTGCCATTGTTAAAACGTGTGTGACCTCCCCTCTGAAAGAAGAAAAAATAACTTAATGATCATTGTGTTATTTAAAGACTTATAAAATTCTACTGAGAATAGTAATAAAAATGAACTTCTATAATAAAACTAAAGCTGAAAAACTATAAAAATTGAAATCTGAAAAGAAGTAAATACTCAGGAAAGGCAAATTGGAAGGTCATCAGAAGAGGGAGAAAGCAAGGAACAGGACAGGAGCCTACCACAGAGAGCCTTTTAAAGACTCTGCCCAGCAAAGGATCAAAGCAGATGCTGAGACTCATAGTCAAACTTTGGGCAGAGTGCAGAGAACCTTAGGGAGATAGAAAGACTTGGAGGGAACAGGAGCTCTACAAGGAGAACAACAGAACCAATATATCTGGGCCCAGGGGTCTTTTCTGAGACTGATACTCCAACCAAGTACCAAGCATGGAGATAACCTAGAATCCCTGCTCAGATATAGCTCATGGCAGCTCAGTCTCCAAGTGGGTTCCCTACTAATGAAAACAGGGACTGTCTCTAACATGAACCCAGTGGCTCTTTCTTTGATCACCTCACCCTGATGGTTGAGCAGCCTTAGCAGGCCACAGAGGAAGACAGTGCAACCAGTCCTGATAAGACCTGATAGGCTAGGGTCAGATGGAAGGGGAAGAGGACCTCTCCTAGCAGTGGATTTAGGGATTGGCATGGGAGGAGAAAAGAGAGGGAGGGTGGGATTGGGAGGAAATGAGGAAGGGGGCTACAGCTGGGATACAAAGTGAATAAACTGTAATTTGTAACAAAATAAATAAATTTAAAAAGAAAAAATAAAATAAAAAAAGAAAGAAGTAAACAAATGCAAAAGGTTTAGGGAAAATGAGAGTGGGGCTCAGTGTGCTTTTGTTTTTCTCTTTTTACTCAGACGTCACAGAAGTAATCAAAGCAATTTTTAGTGAAAACTTTGCACCCGCAGTTGAGGACAAAGATGAACATACGTCCTGGACTTTAGAAACCAAAATATTTGGGTGGAGTCCGTAGAGATGTTGCAGTTTACAGCTCTCTCTATAAGGGTTTCAGGAAAACTAAGAAAGAGAAATTCTAGGATAACTTCCTAATGTTAGGATGGTGATGGCTAACCCTGGGCCTTGGGTGTTTGTGGGACACAGGTTTCACTTCTGAGGCAGTTTCCCCTAGAAGATCCCAGGGCAAGGGGAGTTAGACCCAAAGGAATATGCTCATCTGCCAGGGACTGAACCAGCAAGTTCAGAGCTGGAGCAGGTGCAGGGCTCCAGGGAGGTAGCAAAGGAAGATTAGAAATACAAAAGACCAGAACCCTGTAGCCAAAGGAGTAATTTATGGGGAGATCAAGAGGGAAAATTAGATCCAATTATGCAAAGGAAAGAGATGAAAGGAAGACTTTGTCTGCAAAGAGGATGGCATGCCACAGAGACAGCCAACAAAGACATACACACATGCTCCTCATGACCAAGAGACAGCACAAGTGGAACGCAGCCGTGTTTTAGAGTGAAATAAGATCATTTTCCCCTTTTAGATAAAAAGTATCCAAATACACAGATCAAAATAGATGATCATGTGCCAGGAAAAATAAATAAAGCAGAGCCAACATCTACATATAGCCTGTGAAGACTGAATCTGAAAATGAGAAGGAAAATAACTCATCAACATTCTGACCAACTATTTGCTTCTTTAAAATTATATGTATACAAATGGGTAATTTATACTGACTTGATACTCTTTCTTCTAAGTTATCAATAAGCAGTAAAATACTATCCTAAAAATGAGTAATTCTGAAAATATTACAAAACAGTTCTTTTATAGACGCAAATGGAAAAAATGTGTGCAAAGAAACTGAAAACAGTGAGATTGAAGTGCATGAATACAGAAAAATAGTCAGTAAAGAGAAAAAGCACTTCAGCAGTTATAGTTGCTATCCCCAATAAAGTTCTGAGTACAGACTCCTTCCAAATATAGCCTTGGTGTTATAGAATGCCTAGATAGTACTGTTGATAGCTTTACTATCATCTCAGAGAGCTGTACCCTAAAAGGACAATGGGAATGAACATTTACTTGGGGTTTAAGAAGTAAAGAGAATGACAAAATGAGAACTCTACAGAAAAAGAAAAGATAAACATTGGAAATTAAAACATGGATGAGTTAACATCTAGATCACATAGATAGCAAGAGCTACATTATTTCTAGTCTTGAGGCTACATTGATATTTCTGTTGCATATATTTATCGTGTGTAGTAACGAGTTTCTTAAGGACAGTTTCTAGTGTATTGTTTTCTCTAACCATGCTCACCTCACAGCCCTTTTCTACTCTTTTTCCCTAAACTGGCCTCCTTCCTTCTCTTTGTCTGGGTTTTGCTTTCATATCCATGTATATGGATATATTGTGTACACGTATATGGTTTTATCTGTCTACAAACAGCCTGGAGTCCACAAATGAGAGAAATGTGATATTGCTTATGGATACTTTGCTTACTGTGATGATCTCCAGTTGCATTCGTTATCCAGGAGGTATGTTTCATTCATCTATGGGCAGACTAAAACCCCATTTTTGTGTACACAGCACATTGTCGTTAGCTGTTTGTTAGCAGACATCCAGGATGATTCCATAGTTTGGCTATTTTGTTAAGAGCTGCAATAGAAATGGATGCCCAGATTTCACTGTGGTGTGCTTATTTAGAGCCCTTTGTTTTTATTCCCAGCAGTGCTATGATTTGGTTGTAGGTAATTCCAGTTTTAGTCTCTGGAGAAGTTGCCATACTCATTCACAGTGACCTAACCATTCCCACCAGCAATGTATAGTGCTTCCTCCAACTTCTACCCATGCTAGCATTTATTGTTTTCTTTCGTAATTATTGCTATTGTCTTGGATGAAATGGAATCCCACTCTTGTTTTAATTTTCATTTTCTTGATAGCTATTATATAAAGTATTTTCTCTATTTATTAATAATTTGTGTTTCACAGTATAGGTTGTTTGATTTTTTTTTTGCTACTAAGTTTCTTTTTAGTTTTTTATAAGTTCTAGATAATAACCTTCTATCAGATGTATGCTTATCTATATTCATCAGTAGCAAGCGTTGCCCGGAAATAAGACTGCTGTTGAAGAAATGGGAAGATCTGTTGGTGGTGATAGGCATAGATACAGATGACAATCTTACCATTAGCAGCAAAATGCTAACAAAGTTGGTGACCAAAGAGACTGAGATGAAAGAATGGATGGTACACAAGTTGTTTCTCTAAGATTATAAAATTTTGAACATTTTTATTAGTAATTTGTCATGACTTCAGAAAACAATTACTTATCTTTTAAAGCACAAGCTAAATTGTTATATTTTTAGCAGTTATTACCATAAAGCCTACATATCATATTGAATATCGTTTCTGGAGAAGAAAAAATATTTTAATAAAACAATTGCTTAATACTTTTTTATTGAAAATGATTTTCTAAAATATATTCTGTTGTTCTGGAGGTTTCCCCTCCAGCTCTTCTCAGATACTGCTCACCTCCTCACCCAAGCAACGGCATGGCCTTTATCTCTCTAGTAAACAAATAACTCTAAAAATACAACTTACAGAAGTCTATAACACTTAAGACACAGATTTGTATTAGACAAGATAAGTGTTTCATGTTCTACAGCCAGTAGACATTAGTTATATGATTTCAATGATGTTTAAAAACTCAGCAGTATAAAACAAGAACATATACAAACCATCCAAGCACGAAACATGAACACAATCAGTTTTTCCATGGGCTAACGTAGATATTAAAGTGCATGTTATAAATAAGAGATAAACTTGCTCATTTGGGAAGAACTCTTCTTGAAATATCATTTTCATTTTCCTCAACTCAATATATATGTATATATGTATGTATGTATGTATGTATAGATAGATAGATAGATAGATAGATAGATAGATAGATAGATAATAGATAAAAGATAAAAATAACTTCCCCTAGTGGTCTGTAAAACAATTTTCCCCTCTATATCCCTGATGCTTTGACTTTGTGGTTTTCCTGGATCAGATTCCTTTGTAACTCCAATATTGGGCATGTACCACCAGGTCCAATTAATAGCTTTTGTTGTCTTGCTGTTGTTTGATTGATTTGTTTTTACTGCAGTGTCATGGGTAACACAAATACAGACTTGTTCCTTCTCCCCCAAACTATGCTAGTTTGGACACGTAATGTTATAAGACAAAAGGAGACTGGGGTATTATGGTTTATTCCCAAATTCCTTTACTAAGCACAGTAATTTTAAAGGTCAAATTAAGCTTACTTTTTATAATTTAAACAGCAACAAAAAATTCTTTAAATCCTCAGTAAAGTGATTGCTTTGCTTTTAGCATCATTTTAGAAAGTGCCGAAGAAAAATCATATGTTGCTGTTCCTTGGACTTTAGGAAGGAAATTCAGCATAAAAAAATCGAGGATTCATTTTCAGTTTCTAGTCAGTGTGTTGGAAAAAGACAAAGAGGAAGGAAGTGTCTGTAGTTGAGGATGGAGCTTGGATGAATTTGGCTGTTTCTGTGTGTTTGCTCACCTTGGGTGGCCTGGAATCCTGCTGGAAATGGAGAAGACTGTTTTTACAAAACAGACTGTGTTCATGAAGGTCAGGACACAGAACACGTACTGAAGAGGAAAACTGCAGTTGGGAGAGAGCAAGAAAAGGAGAAATGCAGATGGAGGGGGAAAAGAGAGGGAGAGTAAATGGGGATAAAGAAAGGGAGAGAAAAAATAGTATAAAGTCAAGATCAGGCAAATACTTTCATACAAAGCTACACTACAATTTTATTTGCCTCAGGATTTTAATGACCACATTGATGATAAGAACTCCTTCAGAGAACTAGGAACAGTACCTGACTCACAGCAATGTCTTAACAGTGTTCTTAGCTTTGAGGTTAAAAAAGAAACAAACAAAAAACCCAAACAAACAAACAAAAAAACAGGATTTACAAATAATTACAAGGATCCTGTAACTACAGGGAAGAGGCAGGAGAGAGGACAGGACAGCGGCTGGACTGTGACCCCAGGAATTAAAATTTCCAGCACATCTTAGTTCTGATAACATGATGCTCTCGTAATGTGGCCTGGAAACACAGGCCTCTAGGCTGTGGGTCAGAGAAAACCACTCACCCTTCTATCTTCTCTCTGAGGAAAGAGTAGACAAGTGGCAGAGAAATGTGCAACCAGCTCAAAAAAACACTAAGCAAAGGATCTCTAGAGTGATAAGGGAGATTCCTGAGAGAGCTGAAGAACCTGGAATTTCAGAGGCAGCCTTTCTCTAAATTAATTTTCCCCTCTTAAACCTGGGATAGGTAGGACTCAGAGACTCCTACCTCTGTTCTCCAGAACAGGAAAATGGTTTCTTCATAAAGTCTCCACGGGGTCTGTAGAGGGCTGTAGAGGGCAGACTCACAGAGGTATACCCAGGACCTGAATCTCTGCCAAATTAGCACACACACTTTATGTGTGTGCCCTCTGTAAGCCCAGGTTTCATGGTAGAAACAAGAAGATGTCTGCTTCGTTCAGGTATGATTAGGAGCTGAAATGGTCTATGCAAAATCCTGCACCTAATTCATGAAAAAAAAATCTTACCAAACGTAATGATCTAAAGTTTTATTTGTATTTATTTTTAATAATTAATTTATTTTTATTTTATGTGCATTGTATTTTACTTGTGTGTATTTCTGTGTGAGGTATCAGGCTCCTGAAACTGGAACAGTTGTGAACTACCATGTCAGTACTGGAAATGGAACCCAGGTCTTCCGGAAGAGCAGCCAGTTCTCTTAACTGCTGAGCATTCTCCAGCCCCCAGTTTAAAGTTTAAAAAGCACATATTTAATTGTAAATGAGCATCATTTAACAGCACCATTTTAAACACATATAAAAGTCCTTAAGATTCAAAAGTAAAAGTTGGAGAAATGAGATGTCTCAGGGTTAAAGGTGCTTGTCAAAAAAAAAAGCTGGTGACACAAAATTATCCCTTGAGCTCACGAATAAAATGAGAGAACTGACTTCAGAAAGTTGTCCTCTGACCCACATGCATGGTAATTCTTCATTCCAGCTTTTGAGGATCTGGACACATTTACCTCCAAATTTTATGCTGTACAATGAGGATATCACTAAGAACTGTTTCAGAGAGATAGCAGGAGTTGTTGGCATGTTGTGTGGTATAGAGCAAGGTCTCAGCACTTGTTCTTTGGTTCCCGGTGAGAGAAAGGAAGGAAGGAAGGAAAGAAGGAAGAAAAAGGAGGGAGTGAAAGAAGGAAGGAAAATAGAAAGGAAGGAAGGAAGGAAGGAAGGAAGGAAGGAAGGAAGGAAGGAAGGAAGGAAGAAGAAAGGGAGGGAAAGAAGAGGAAAGGGAGGGAAAGAAGAAGAGAGGGAGGGAGGGAAAGAGGAAAGAATCCATAATGTTTTTTCAACATGTTTTTCTTCAAAACAATCAGCAAAAATTTATGTACCAGTTTCCTTTTTTGAAAACAATCAAACATATAAAATGTATGTCTTAGTTTGAGTCTTATTGCTGTGAAGAGGCACCATGCTCCAGCAACTCTTATAAAGAAAAACTATTACTTGTGGCTGGTTTACAGTGCAGAGGTGTAGTCCATTATCGTCATGAAGAGAAGCATGGCAGCCTACAGGCGGCATCCATGGTGCTGGAGAAAGAGCTGAGAGTTCTATGTCTTGATCCTCAGACAATAGAGGAAGACTGAGACACACTTTGTCCAACAAGGCCACACCTCCTAATAGTGCTACTCCCTACGGGCCAAGCTTTCAAACACATGAGTCTATGGGGGCCACCTATTTAAACCTCCACTACACATGAGTCTATGGGGGCCACCTATTTAAACCTCCACTACACATGAGTCTATGGGGGCCACCTATTTAAACCTCCACAACACAAGAATCTGGGGGGGGCCATACCTATTTAGACCACCACAACATGTAAGTCTACGGGGGCCATACTTATTCAGACCACCACAACATATGAGCAGCCTTGCTAGCATTAATCCATTTTTTCCACTCAAGGTCACTTTGGAAAATGTATTGCATACGTCTCTGGACCTCAGAACTGCCCCTTCAGACTTCTCAATGTGCAGTTGTTCTCTCCTGGAGGGTCCAGAGACATGTACCACCTCTGGAGATAGACTGATGCTTCAGTAGCAGAAACGTCTAGATAAGACAGTCCTCTTATAAAATGAACAGGCATCAATTCGTAATAGTAGTAGTTATCATTCTTAATTATTTGACTTTCAAACAATGTATTTGATTATATTAATTCTCCTTTCCCAGTTCTTCCCATTTCTACACTTTCTTACAAAACTTTGTGTCCTCGCTGTTTTTTTAAACACAAGTCCACTTCTAATTGGTATCTTCTATTTAGTCTGTATTTACCTTGAAGATGAATTTTAGAATTCCTCTAGTAAGCCCAGTTCCTTTGTATTTCCCTAAATTTAGAACAATAAACAGAAACAATAGTTACATGTATTCATCTGATCACCTCATATCAAAGAACAGAGGAACAAGCAAACCGCAGTGGCTGTGCTTGATGTGGATTTGGAGTCTGGCTAATGGATTTCTTTCAATGAATTTCATCTCAACGTCTGAGCACAACCTTTGCAGACAGACACACAGCCCTCATGCCCCATGTTATAAGGATCTGTTTTCTAGTCTACTTAATCATGGTATTCAGTTCAGAGTTCATGCAAAAAAACAGTTAACTCTGGAAAATAAAGAAATCTGTCACCTTAAGAAGCGAGGCCATCAGAGGGAATGAGTAAATGCGTTCTCCCTCATGTTATTAATTTAGAGAAAACATGATTGAAATACACTAGGTCATTTCTATGCCTTACTTTAAAGCAAAAAGTACAAATATATGGATAATGATTTAAAAAATTAAAAACAGCAGTCTGGTTAATCTGAGAAATTTAACCTTTCTTTTGAAAAAAGTAATAGACATTTAAAATAAACCAGTGGTGAAAAAAAAACTATAAAGTAAATCAAATACTAAATTAGAAGACGAAGGGTGTCTAGCTATCTGCACAATTTCACAAATAGTGATAGGTGAGGAATTTATAATCCCAGATTTCTTCAAAAATATTGTAGTTCTCCTCTTTGTTGAAAAAAATATTTGATTTTTAATTTAGCAGTTCTGTGAGCTGCATTGTTTTGGCTCACACACTAGGCTACCTTTATTACTAGGGCTTCTTGGTCTATGAAATGATTCTTGTAAGAACGGAATGAACTAATGTAAGATACACTTAAGACAGTGCTTGTTCCATAATGAGACTCCAGGAAACATTTTAATTGGAAGGAGTCCATTTTTGCATGGCAGTAAACATAATCTAGAAGAAATGAGCCAAAAAAGCTTATTTTTTTTAAACTTTCATGTTTTACATTGTGTGTGTGTGTGTGTGTGAGTGTGTGTGTGTATAGATGTTTATGTGTGTGTCTAGGTGTTCATGTGTGTGTCTATGTGTCTAGGTGTTTATGTGTGTGTCTGCATGTGGTATGGTTTTAGGTTTCTCTGCTTGTATGTGTGTGCATGTGTGGTTCTGAAGCTACCTATAATTAAACATACTGACTGAGAAATAACATTAGATTTCATGTCAAATTTTGTTCCTATCTTAAATAGTTCTGACTATTTAAAAAATAAAATAAAATCAGTAATTAAGCAGCTGCTAAACAAAGACACCAGGATTGCTAGAGTTGAGTGTCAGGAAATGCTCTGATATGTGCACTAGGCTGTGAGGGCTCTAAGATGCCTGGAGGTAATGGTAGAGAACAACAGAGAAAGCATGTTAGACTCAGTCATTGGTGCCAGGGCTAAAAATCTGGTGAAGAAGAGGAAGAAGACTGTTGGCCGTTGGACACAGCTGTGGCACACCTGGGCCGAGCAGAGAGAAGTGTGGTGTGGGCTCGGAAGCTCAAGGGCTCATCCGTGCCTGGAGTGGGAGGAAGTCCAAATGGGCAGAGAATGAAGCATAAAACAGCGCACATGGATGCGCAGTTACAGACAGTGAGAGAGTATTAGGATGTTTCCCCTAATTTAAAGAGTGGCATAAAACATACAATGATGTATACATTTTCTGTAAATAGAAATGTCTGTCTAAGAAGCCGTTAGCAAAGAGAGTTCAAATGCTCAGAAATAATGGTTGTCCTGTTCCAGTACCAGGAACTGGTGTCTGCATTTATCTTCAAGTACTTTCATGGTGTTTTAAAGTATGAAGCAGATTTCAATGTAGAAGGGAGAAAAAGATTGTTCAAATATAAGTCTTTCACATGCATGTATTTGTGTATGAGTGTTTGCCTGAATGTATGCTAATGTGCCATGTGTGTGCAGTCACTGCAGGGCAAAGAGGGTGGTGCGGAGTTCCCTAAAACTGGTGATGCAGACAGTTATGAGCTAACATGTGGGCTCTGGAAAACAAACCTGGGTTCTCTGCGAGAACAGCAAGTGCTCTCGGTTACCGAGCCATGTGTCCAACCATTCTAACCTCAGTCTTAATGGCTTTCTGTTTGGTGTTCTGTGGAAATATTAAGAAAAAAAGAGGGGGTAAGGGAGAATTAGAGCCTTGAAGTTTAAGTATTTAAAAGTAGGAAGGGCCTAGACTGTGAATTGTCCTTGCATGCTGCATCAGCATTCTGAAAATCTGCTTTCCCATGCTGCTGCCCAGGAGTCAGGAGGCTAGTGTTAGCAGTAAGCTGTAGAAGAATGGTAGAACCACTGGGGGGGGGGGGTGAGGGAGGAGTACACAGCAGTGGGAGAGCCTTCCTTCCCACCTGCCCCACCTTTAAATCAGCTCTGTTACCTGTTGTGCAGCAACACAGAGCTACCATCAGCAGCACACAGTTAAGTGGGGTGTGTTGGAAAAGATAGGCGAATAATTTCACCTGTACTCACGAAGACTGCAATATCTGTGCCTACTGGTAACCCGAAGTAGTGGATCATGGTCCTGTTAGCAGATCTTGCCACCCAATGAAGAGAAAGAAGCCAGTGACTGTTGCCTTCTTTGGGTATTCTTCCATAAAATATGTGCTATGAATTTACCAAACTGTTTGCTTAAACTTCTCTCTTTAAGTAGTAAATCTTTCAGTGATAACAAACCACAAACAGACCTTAAGCAAATGATTTTGAGTTAAATAAGGTAATTAGGAATAGGGATTGATAGCAGGCAACAAAGCAGGCACAGTGGGATAAAATATTTGAAATAGCTGAGGCAGGCTGGAGGGTGAAAAATAATTGTGACTTTAGCCAGTTAGAGGGGAGCATGTGGGTGCAAGGATGAATGCAGGTAAATGCAGCAGAACGGTGGGATTCTCCGTGAAATCTGAGTTTAAACAAAGCCAGTGATTTCTAAACTCAGGTTTTTGTTCCCTGCTAGGCACTGGGCACATGTTGTAGTTCCTGGCACAGAGAGGATGCAAAGCATTTGGTGTGTGAATGAATGATGAGTGAACAAAGGAAAAACAGAGAAACAAGATGAGCTGAAATCCCATGAGCTGTAAAAGTGTTCGCATCACAGTTTTTAGTTCAGACAGCTGAAGAATGCTGAGAAAAGAGAGGGAAATTGTCTTCCCCAGAAAAGAGCACACCAGTTGGTTAGCTAATACCAAACTGTCAGCCCTGAAAACATGCATACAAGTAACAGTACAGACTGAGCAGCTTATATTTGGGAATATGTATATATACATATATATGCATGTGACAACAATGAATTAATAAAGAGGCTATGAATTTTAAAAGAGAGCAAGGAATGGTATATGAAGAGGTTTGGAGGGAGAAAGTGGGAAGAAAGAAAGGACGTAATATATTATAATCTTAAAATATAAGCAGAGTAGTAAAACATAAAAATAATCTTCAATGAACACGGCACTCTTCATTTTTTGATATCTTCTCAATGTCTTTAACCGTTGTTTAGTGCTTCACTGGAGAGGCTGTATATATCCTTGACTGAATTATTCCTATGCATTTAATTGTATTGTGGCTATCAGAGAAAGAACTTTCCTCTCGATTGATTGCTGTTCACATACAGCAATAGTTCTGGATTTCTGGGGGCGGGGGGAGGATTGTTGTATCCTGTAATTTAGAATTCATTTAATAAGTTAGTTCTAGTGAGGTTTCAGTGGCATCCTTAGAGACATCTCAAATTAAGGCCACCAGCTGTGTCCCCCAACTCACAGTAAATCAGAGAAGAAGTAGGATTTGAATATTTTGCATACATTTATAAGGGATGTCAAGAGTTTCTAATTTCAATTATGTAAAATAAAATTAGTTAGTGAAACATACTGCAAGACCCATATTTAAATTCTGTGTTCAAAGTAACAACAGCTTAGGAATACCTAGCATATCTTAAAGACAAGCAGCTTGATTTTCTCTGGAAATAGGAAGATACGGAAAGTCAGCTTCTCAGGTGGACTGGAGGAGCATGTAGCAACAAGAGTAGACCCTTAAACACAGAGAAACGCTCAGAATTTCTTTGTTCTGAGCTGTATTTTATTTTCTTTCCCAGTGAAACTTACAAGTGCATATATGTACATTCTTGAAAACACATTTTTGTTCCTCTTCTGACTAAGGGGAGATACACTGTTTTTGGTGAGATTTCTTCCTCCACCTTTCTGGAGTATCAGGCAGTAAATAGATTTTCCTGGTACTGAAATGGCTCCATTTTCCCAACTTTACATTCTCATTGCCATAGCCTGCCTGGGAAGTGCTGTCCTCTGCCATCTGCCTTCAGTCGTGCTCCTAAGAGTGTTGAGAACTCCATGGCCATCTCTCAACAACTTGAGGCTTTGTAATCATACCTGACTTGCTTTCAAACTCACGTTTGCTTAGATTGCACTGATCAAGCTGTCATCTACCTCAAGGCTGGAATTCCTTATGCATACATAAAACGTCTGAGCCAGGTATGATGGTGAATTCCTGTGGTCCCTGTACTTGAGAGACAGAGGCAGCAGGATCATTGGCTGTTTGAGACCAGCCTTGTCTGTACAGCACATTCTACATAAGCAAGGCTATATAGCAATACTCAACCTCAAACAAACAAAAATTTAAACAGAACAACAAAGAAACAAACAAAAAGGTGTTTTCTCATCTGTCAGGTCAGTTTTAAAATTAAATAAATGTGCCAAGCAATAGTTGTCTAAACCTCATCGCATACTCCTCTCTTTAAGACTCAGTCCCACCTGACTCTTCTTACTTCTTTAAATCCAGAATGCAGTCACATCCTAGTGTGTCACCACATTTGTAAAAGGCTGAACCCACTGTGCTATTTATACTGTATGTCATTTTGCAAAGAAGTGAAAATAGGGAAGTAGAAAGATGGTCACAATTTCAAAGCCAGCCAGATCTACTTAAGGAGTTCCAGGCACACCAGATCCAAAGAGTGAGACTCTACCTGGAAAACTAGAAACAGGTAAAGAAGGTCAGTATATGTTAATCAAATGAGGAATGTTACCTGGACTGAAGGGCAGTCAGGCAGCCGTGCCTTGGCCACAGCATAGTGCACTTACTTGTCGTTGGATGTATAGTAGGCCCTTCTTAAATGTCTGCCAACTTTAGAAGTGTCCGTAGGTGGCGACATATACTATAAGATGTATATAATGTGGGATTGTGGAAACAAGTGGCATACCAGCACCTCAGCCCCGTCTTCAAGTGCAGTTGGGGAAGAGACTTTAGATGATCACTGCATTCAAAAAATGGCAAAGCTTCCAACTGCTGGAGCTTTTGTCCCTATTCTCTGTGACTCCAGCCTTTCTGAGAAGGACAACATAGAGGAGTCAACTTGGGATCAAGATTGGAACAAGAGAAGCATGTGAATGACATATTAAAATGATAAGGAAAAATCCCTGTTGTCATGGCCATGGTTGCAGCCCTACAGAGCAAAGAACACATACATGAAGGATTCAATGCTTTTGATGGGATGGGAGGTAGGTTAGGTAGCTAATAAGGCTTTCTCTTCTACTTTTGCCAGATTGTGGTTTTGTATTTGCCTCCCAAAGCTAACTTCAGCATGCTCAAAAGGAAGCAGAGCTCCAGGGTGGAAGCCCAGCCAGTTACTGACTTTGGTCCTGATGAATCTCTGTCGGACAACGCTGACATACTCTGGATTAATAAGCCAGTAAGTCCCTGTCTGAAGTTTGGAGAAGTGCATGCTGGTATAAGGGGAATTTCATTCATAAATTGGCTTTCATCTGTTTGAGCTACAGTGGAAAGGGAATGCGGTGAGTTTCTAGTGGTTCGGTTGGGAATGATTCAAGCTGAAACGATGAGGTGCTGCCATTAGTGTCCAGCATAAGAAGATACAGACAGTGATACAGCACCGGAAGATACAGACTGCCTTGCCTCCCTCCCTGCCCTGGATGCACTACTCTCAGATCACACAGTCTAGAGATATTATCATGAGCTCAGGCTACCCAAGATTAGCTACTACTCTTAACCACCTGTTTTCTTAATCATGTTCAACAGTGATTTACCTCGGTAGAAAGGGTGTAGAAACACTATCCATTTCTGAAGAGTCTTTACTTTGATTCAGAACATGAGCCTAGTGTCTCACAAGCTCATGCGTGCTGAGCATGAGAGGAAGAACCGCTCTGCCATGCATCCCTGCATGCTTGTAAGACAGTGCTGGGGACTGAGCCAGGAATTCAGGCTTAAGTCTTGGGAATTCAGCTTCATGCCACAAAATAGGAATGACTTCCTCAGTAAACTCAGAATTATAAGTGATGCAAGAATGACACACATTGACCTGAGGCACTCTGTACCTGCTCTGCCCGTAAGCAGGACAAAGATGATCAGGCTGCCTTCCTCCTGAGCTTCACTAGCTTGCTCCTGGGAGACCTCCATAGCCTGCTCCTATGTCTCTGCAGTCTCTGATGACATTCTTTTTCTGCTTTAAAACTGTCGAATCATCCCTGGGACTTCCTAAAGTGCAGTTGCCTTACATTGACAGCTCTTCGTGGGCAGGCTTTCTGCTGGCCAGGAGCCACCCCTTTCCTGTAGCTCTGTCTCATCTACAGGAGCCTTAGAAGCCACCTTATGCTATCCTTTACTGTCTGGCTTATCTGTATTAGTATCTTTTACTCATGTGCTCTGGCCCTTAGGGCCTTCTTTAATAATCCAAATCTCCCTTGTCCATTATGGTTAGGATTTCATATCCTCCTCATTTGCCATTTCCACAGATAGACAGAAAAAACTTCTCTTCTTTCCATTTATCCAATTTTAGATTTGTCTATCAGTGCACACAGAGACAATTTTGACCCACTTTTGACCAACAGAATGAAAATATTTGAAAATAACTTGCACCTGTAATGAAGATGTGTGTATTTTTCCTTCTTATTTCCTCAGGAAGAAATAGCAAACAGATTTCACATAATTTTAAGTATTATGAATCACCCTAAGTTATTTAAACTATATCAGAATATATATATATATATATATATATATATATATATATATATAGAGAGAGAG
>NW_026591086.1:60196862-60219633 GCF_907164565.1 Psammomys obesus | reverse complement strand
ATATATATATATATATATATATAGAGAGAGAGAGAGAGAGAGAGAGAAGTAAATAGACTAGAGAATAAATCTCTCACTAACTTTCTCTTCATGTCTAACCCACTCAAAACTTTCTAAGAACTTTGGGAGATGCAATTATGAGCTAACTGAAATTATTAATGATTAATTATAAATCATTGCTAATTTGTTATGTTATAGCCCATCTTTTAAATCTCCTGGTAATTATATTCATTATATTGGAGGAGTCCAGATAAGGTTGAATTTACAGTCTGATGTTTATTGAAGGGTTTTTCAAATTTCATGTTTGAAAACTACAGTTCAACAACCCTTAAAAAACATTGAAATATACTTGTCCTCTGTGGTACGGAATTTCTGGGACTATGTTTTTATGTAAATATTGTTATACTTGGGCAAATATTAGAATACACCCATCACCCTAAAGTGTCTGAGGCTTTTCAGAGTGTTGTCAGTCATTCTTCATTTCCAGTTTAAGGACTTGCTGGCTTATGGAGCTGTAAGATCCATCTCTTATCAAACTATCATCCTGAAACAGGAATATAAAATTAGTGAATTAACATGACTACACACACACATATATATAGACACAGTATGTATATTCACGATGATACTAACACTTAAACTATGTTTGAAAATCGTGCACTGAGTAATTCAGTAGCAATATTAACTCTGTGAGGTTAGCATGTAGATACAATTAACCCTTTTATCCTAGGCATTACTTTTTAAATAGAAGATTATATGTGAGTGCTTTAAGTATCCAGCCATTTGCTTTTGTTTCTTTCTTCTTATTATAGGGTTAATTAAAATCTTTAGACAGCAAATCAATGTGTGTTTAGAATTGCACAAAAAATAATTCTAATTTTAAAAGAAGTTCTAGACTAAATATGTACAAAACATTTTCTCTGAAAAAGAGATGGCCTCATTCATTATCTTCTTTTCCACAATGATAATTTTAGAAATGATTTTTAAATGTTTTTAAATTTATGTGTGTGCACACATGTACACACACACACACACACACACACACACACAGTTATGCGCACATGTAAGTGGAAATGAAGGTCAGAAGACATTTTTTTCAAGTGTATTATCTCCTTTAACACTGGGTTCCAGGGATTGAACTCAAGTCTCAGGCTTGTTTGGCAAGCCCAATCTCACTGGCCCAGAAATATATCTTATGTAGGGACATTATATGATACATTTTTTAAAAACCTGTATATAGAAATGTTCTATGTTCTATAACAACCCACTTGAAAAATCATTTATGATCTGGTATGGTAGTCCATTTTTTTAAGATACTAGGGAAGTTACAGTAAATAAAGCACAGCTGTTAATTCTGGGTGCTTCAGTGCCAAAAATCTTTACAGCCAGGTTCATTGGGAGTGAATTGCTGTGTTATGTAGTTGAATCAGAATTTCCCACAGGGTGGTCTGATGGCCTCCAGTCAACCTTTGGTTTAACTCCTACTAATGTATAATCACAGGACTGTTTCGCAAACGTTTCTGACCGTTGGTATGCTCATGTGGAAGATAGGCTGCTTTGAGAAGTGTAAAAATACTGTGTGCTTTGTGCACTTGGTAGATGTTCTTCCTCACTGCTGCACTAAGGAACTATTTAAGTCTAAGTGGTATAGTGTGCTTTAAGACAAGCCAAAGGTCTCCGTTCAGTGTCACAAAGTAACTCTGGTGTCTGTGGCAGTGGGTGCACTCTCTGCTGCGTATCTGTGCCATCATCAGCGTCATCTCAGTGTGCATGAACACGCCCATGACCTTCGAACACTATCCTCCTCTTCAGTATGTGACCTTCACCCTGGACACTTTACTGATGTTTCTCTACACTGCAGAGATGATAGCAAAAATGCACATACGGGGCATTGTCAAGGTGAGTGTGTCCTTGTCGATTAAGTACATTCAGTGTTCTAGCTAACTCTAATATTTTCTGTGGATGGCTAAATACAATGCATTTTTCTTTTATGGATATTGACATTTTTAAAGAGCATAACTTCAAAAATTGATAATGCCACATAAGAATATTTTAAAGTTAGTTTCATTTTATAAGATACAAAGCCTTATATTCCCTGTTGTCTGTAAAGAATGCTAAGTATATGATTCATAGGTACAGGGGTGGATGTATTGAGCCACCCAGAGAACTAAACCCATGATTTTTGGTCCCTCAAGAAGGAATTTCGATATTTGTTGATGTACTGAACACAAGATAAATGTCACGTGATAAGGTCAGAGCATGATGACATTTAGCTGGATTTCAAAAAACTGGGTTCTTTTCAAGATATAAAAGGATAAAAAGAGAAAACGAGAGATATAGGAACCTGGGAACTGCAAAAAATAAAATAAAAAAGAACTGACTGCTAGCCTTCAGAAATAAAAATAAATTAAAGTTTTAATAAAAGAAAAAAAAAGAGGAGAGAAGAAAAGCAAGACAATTTTTGTCACAAGATCCTGGTTCTATTGCACTAACCTGTTCAGGGTTTTGGGATATGGAAAGATGCTGTTCCAGGAGCAGCTACATTGCCCTGTCTAGAGAGAGTGGGATAGTGAGGGCTTTAAGGCTCATAAATGACATATTTGAGTCAAGTCTGGCCCTTATGCATGGGAGGTCCTGGGGCTTGTGAGAGCCTGTGCGAGGACTAAGAAGCTCTCATAAAGTGATTCTGATGCACAGCAAGCTGCCACTCTCCTGGCTTCTCTTTATCCATCATGTATCACAGTTCTAGCCGCCAGAGAGGCTCCTCACAGCCTGTGCACCCTGCTGTGCCTTTCTAACATTTTATCATAAAATCACAAATCTCAGCCTACATGGAGATCAGCAATTGAGCACTTATATATTTTTAGAAAGTTCTTAACAACTTTACTTCTAACAGCCAAAACAAACAAACAAACAAACAAACAGCCAAATTGACCACTGCTAACAATGGATACACAAACCAACATATCCAAATAACAGACTAGTAATTGGTAAAAATGATTGCTCAATTAATATGTATTATACAGTGTATCTCAAAGTATTCTGAGTAATCAACCAGGTGCAAACAAATGTTTCCTGTTATTCTATGCATCTAATTCAGGGACATACAATAACAGAAAGACCAGGAGTGGGCTGGCCAATTACATCACAGTAGCCCTGTTGAAACGGCTGAGACACCAGCTGCAGAGAATTTCAATAGCAAACTGAATAATGATAGGAATGTATTATAACCCTAAAAACTCTGGTTCATCTCACCTGAGACACACACAAGCCAGACAGGAGTAAGACCTTCCCTAGAGAAGATCAACAGTTGTATTTTAAAGAAAATCTGAGCTATTGACTCAGCTGAGAAATAACTTCCTATGCATTGCTGACAATTTTTTCATTTGCTTTTCAAAAATGCCATCATTGTACAAGGTGATTTAGCAATAATTCCTAAGATAGGTTACCTCCCAGTACCTGCTCTTCATCCCCCAGCAGCTGTAAATTCCTCTAAGCTGGTTTCTCTGGGTCAGGGCTCACACAGGCTCATACACTGTATTTGATTATTATATTCTAAACCTTTCTTCTTTGTCGTGTGTGATGCATGACCATATCTGCACAGGTAGATGGCGCTGTCTTTGTCTGTCCCTGCATGAGTGGAGATCTTCCTCTGTTGCTCCTCACCTTGTTTTGTTGAGAAATGGTCTCTCACTGAATCTGGTGTTAGCTGTTTCATCTAGGGCGGCTGGCTTTGAGCCCTTGTGATCCACCTGTCCCTGCCTCAACATTGGGGTTAAGAAAAGTGATGCTAGTCACCTGGTCAACATGGATGCTGGGAATACGCATTCTGGTCCTCATAGCAGTTATGTAGCCTCAGCTTGAAAGCCAAAATAAGCCCTTCCTTCTGTGTGTTACTTATTGTTGGATATAGGAAATATAACTGATAAACTTATGGAGCTACACACTTTCTACAAAGGTGGTCATTTGCTCTTGGGTTTCCTTTCTGAGATTTTGTCACAATATTCCACTGCTATATACTAATAATTTCTGTATTATGGAAATGCGTTGGTTTATGAAAGAAGTGAGCACCTGCAATAGCCTTAATGACTATATTTTAAGATGACTCTAAATTGCCAGATATTTTATAAAGTCTTCAGGAAGTTTTCCTAAGTGTGAGATTCAGGTTAGCATTGGTCAAAAACTTAAAAAGTTGTCAACTATCACAGGAGTCAAACTTGGAATAAAATTTTGCTCCCCTGGGCATGTCCAGCCCTATTTCATAAGCTGTGGTCTACCAGCATTCTCTGAATGACCCCATCACTTGTGCATATTGGTCACTCAGGATATAGCAGCCTCTGCCCATGTTGTGAGGGAACTGAACATTGAATGTGAAATGCTTGTGATTTAGCTCACCATGTGATAATTTCTTAAGGCTCTAACTTGAATAAAATAAAGTTATGATATTTTTCTAGATTAAATCTTTTTGTTTCTTAAGTATATAATGAGTTGGGATATGAATTTCATATCGAGAAAATTGTTCTGACATTCTTTAAGAGTGAAAAAGACAGGTAGACATGATGTGCAAGCAAGCAATTTATTCCACGTAAACAGGACACTAAATGAATGAATGTTGAATATTCAAAGTTGAATTAATATTTTAAAATAAAAATTATTTGCTATCTAATTGTTTCTAAAACTTTATAGATTCAGTATTTCTAGTATTTTAACTTCTAGCATTTGAATGACTCACGTTCACTAAACTCAAAAATATTTTTTCTGATTTCAAACTATAAGAAATGGCAAATTAAGAATGAAAACCAGATAAGTATATTTCTGTTTTTAATTGGGAATAATTAGAGTAGATGAACATGTGGTGTCAACTTTAATTATTCTGCATTGCTAATATTATCTTGAAGTAATCAGAACATCATAGCTCATTAAAACTTATGTTTAAATGCTAGCTGGTGTTTCTGTTAAATGCAAGATCTGGTGATCTTGAACCAAACTTAAATAGTTTTCATTTATTTTTATTGTCTTGATCCTTGATCATTAGATTGCAGTAGTTAAGTGAGTGGTGCCAACTGTTGAATTTATGACATTAAATCTAAAACAAACCATTATCACTTGTTACCACACAGTTCTTCAACATGCATCCCATAAAAGACAAATCAGAGCAAGTTAGCTTTGACATTCTATTCTTATATATAAAATGAAAGTTTTAATGGCGTCCAATGTTAGCAAAATGTTATCTGTCACCATAAATTTGTTATTAATTTAAATTTTATTATTTTATAGATTTATACTTGTGAGTTTGTTGTGTTTTTATAGTTGCATGACAAATATAGACATTTTTAGAAATAAAAACATCAAAATGAAAGTATATCTGTCCACAAAGGTGTTTTGAAAAAACCCGTATTTTACAAGTGATTTGCTTTACTGTCTTCAAGTAAAATTTGTGAAACTTTTTTATTTTATTCTAGTTTAGTTTAGTTTTTACATTGCATTCACTTTATATTCCGATGGTAGGCACCTCCCTCATCTCCTCCTGGTCCCATTCTCCCTCCCTCTTCCCCCCATTCCCTTCCCTGGTCCACTGAAAGGGGGAATTCTCCTCCTCTGCCATTTGACCCTAGTTTATCAAGCCTCATCAGGACTGCCTGGATCCTCTTCCTCTGTGGCCTGGCAAGACCACAGAACCAGGGGCAAGTGATCAAAAAGCAGGCAACCGAGTTCATGACAGAGGCAGCCCCTGTTCCCCTTACTTGGAGACCCACACGAAGACTGAGCTGCCAATCAGCTACATCTGAGCAGAGGGTCTAGGTCCTCTCCATGTGTGGTCCTTGGTTGGTGCATCTGTCTCTGCAGGGTCCCCCAGGCTTAGGATTTTTAGCTTTGTTAGTCTGCTTGTGGGGCTCCTGTCTCCTCCATGTCCTTCTACCCCCCTACCCTCTTCTTCTGTAAGATTCCCTGTGCTCTGCCCAAAGTTTGGCTGTGAGTCCCAGCATCTGCTTCAATGCCCTGTTGGGTGGAGCCTTTCAGAAGACCCTTTATAGTAGTCTCTGCAGGGTCCCCCAGGCTTAGGATTTTTAGCTTTGTTAGTCTGCTTGTGGGGCTCCTGTCTCCTCCATGTCCTTCTACCCCCTACCCTCTTCTTCTGTAAGATTCCCTGTGCTCTGCCCAAAGTTTGGCTGTGAGTCTCAGCGTCTGCTTCAATGCCCTGTTGGGTGGAGCTTTTCAGAAGACCCTTTATAGTAGTCTCCTAATCATTTACACAATGCAACACTACATGGCTATTAAAAACAAGAAAATCATGAAATTTGCAGATAAATGGATGGAACTGGAAAAGATCATCCTGATTGAGGTAAGCAAGAAACAGAAAGACAATTGTTGTATATATTCACTTATAAGTGGAGATTAGCCATATAATATAGGATAACCATACTAAAATCTACAAACCTAAAGAAGCTAAACACTATGGAGGACCCCAGGGAGGATGCTTAAATCGCATTCAGAATGGCAAACAGGATAGACACCACAAGCAAGAGAGGAAACAGGATGGGAAAAGTTCTTTAACTGCCTCCCTCAATCCCTCTTTCAGGAAGTATTCCTGCTGGCAAAATTCCTAAAGGAAAGGGCAGCCAATTGAAAGGATGGCATGCCTTTTCATGATTCATGGCAAAGTGCTATTGTTAGATTTATTCTTCAAAAAGACTAATCACAGTATTTTCATATTTTTTGTTTATTTGCACAACTTTAAACCAGATTACTGGTTAAAACGCAGTAGTATACAGTTTATAAACTAAAAATATTTTATGAGGGAAAAATAAATGATGTGTATTTGAAGCGCTGAAGATCATTCTATGTATTGTAGCCTGAATTCTTCAAATGAGTCTTAGTTGTCTGATTCTTCTCTAGCAATATATCTAGATAAAAGTAGCATGCTTCTATGTTGGAGTAATAAATAATAATGCTAAGACATAACAGATGGGCTCTGGGAAAATAGGACAATAAATCACATGCTCATGAAACCACCAGTGCCTGTCATTTATGACTGCAAAATATATTTCTCTAAATGCATTTGGTATCTCTCCTTGTTAAATATTTGCAAGACACTTTCAGATAGTCCCTTACACTGGACAATTGATTACCAGCCTCAACTGTTTACCTTTATAGAAACTGACAGACAAGTCTGGAATAACCCATATTCTCCTTCACAAGCATGACAATTTCTGTCCAGAGCTCACGTCCTCTCTGCTCTCCCTTTTTATTGATGCTTTGTTATTCCAGAGGGAGATTCTCTTTTCAAATACCATTTTATTGAAATATACATTCTAACCCCAGGATAGATGCTCTATTAATAATGAAAGCAGTATATCTTCATTTTCCTTGACATTATCCTCCTAGTTAAAGTCAACATATCTTTTCTTTGCAAATTAAGGAAATTTTCTCACTCTCTGTTACTGCCTGGTAACAGTGCTAGCAGGGCTGGGTCAAGCAGTTTGAAAGGCTTCCTGTTGCCAAAGTGTGTTCTGGGCCTTGGGGGACGAGCTGCCCTAGGACCTGAAGTGATTATTGGCCTCTTTTATTACGTGTTCAGTTTGTGAAAGAACAACTAGATGCTTTCTTTTTAAGATCCTGAACTCAGAGTTTTTCAAATTCTCATGTTTCATCAATAATTTGCCTTTTAAAATACCATTTTAAAATGCTAAAAAAAATTTCTTTTGGAAGGTCTGTTCCATTGGGATAAAAAAAAAATTGTAGATGGTTTGTACTGAATTAACCTTTGACTATTTCCCTTACAGGATTAAATATATATACATATAAATACATACATACATATGTATTAATTCATTTTTCCTGACAATCTATGTGGAATTTACTTTCAGGGTGATAGCTCCTATGTGAAGGATCGCTGGTGTGTTTTTGATGGATTCATGGTCTTTTGCCTTTGGGTTTCTCTTGTATTACAGGTAATCAAATATATTTAAATCACAAAGAAATGTTTTAAAAAGTGTACATTATCTTGCATTTACAGTTTAACTAGAAATATTAAAGAATACAATTCAAACATGGTTGTGTACTTTCCTACATTGTTTATTTTACATGTTCATTAATTAAACAATCTAAATGCAACATTTATTTATTTTTATTTTTAATTTAATTTTTTATTTATTAAAATTTATTCATTTTGTATCCCAGCTGTAGCCCCACCCTTATCTCCTTCCAATCCTATTCTCCCTCTCTCCTTCAGCCCCTTTCCCAGTCCACTGATAAGGGAGGTCCTCCTTCCCATCCATCTGACCCTAGCCTATCAGGTCTCATAAGGACTGGATGCACTATCTTCCTTTGTGGCCTGCTAAAGCTGCTCCCGGCTCAGGGGTAGATGATGAAAGAGCCAGCCACTGAGTTCATGTCAGAGACAGTCCCTGTTCCCCTTACTAGGGAACCCACTTGGACACTGAGCTGCCATGGGCTACATCTGAGCAGGGGTCTAGGTTATTTCCATGCATAGTCCTTGGTTGAAGTATCAGTCTCAGAAAAGACCCCTAGGCACAGATTTTTCGGTTCTGTTGTTCTCTTTGTGGAGCTCCAGACCTTTCCAGATCTTTCTATCTTCCCCTTCTTTCATAATATTCCTTGCACACTGCCCAAAGTTTGGCTATGAGTCTCAGCATCTGCTTTAATACCCTGCTGGGCAGAGTCTGTGGTAGGTTCCTGTCTTGTTCCTTGTTTTCACATTCTTCTGATGTCTATCCGTTCACCTTTCTGAATGAATTATTGTTGATTATACTTGTGAGTTCTCAGAAATTAAAATAAATATTAAAGGTAGTTATTCCTCCTAAAACAAACCTCCTAAAACAGTGAAATACTGTCACTGAAATAAAATAAAAGATTTGGAGTGAGATATCTAATTTTCAAATAAAAAATTGAATTTAACAATTCTTCATTTTGGTCTCCCATATGACTAAATCCTCACTAAGAAGAGATTAAGCTATTAATATTGATATGGATATTAGTCAACACTAAATACACCACAGATATAAATGCTTTCTAGTTACTGGGATTAAAGACATTCGGCAGCACACCTGACTCATTTTTTCTTTTAAGGAAGCCAAGTGAGAGGCGTGCTTGTTGATGGAATACAGTGTAGGCTGAATTCAAGGCACAGGGTGCGCATTCTTGTGTTACCCACACATTTTTGGCAATCACAGTGACAAGGGAAGTCTGAGCCTGTGCGTCTCTTCATCTGCAGGTGTTTGAAATAGCTGACATAGTTGATCAGATGTCACCTTGGGGCATGCTGCGGATTCCACGGCCACTCATTATGATCCGGGCTTTCAGGATTTATTTCCGATTTGAACTGCCAAGGACCAGAATTACAAATATTTTAAAGTAAGCACAGCTTGGTGCATGCATTAGGGAAGAATTTATGACATTTGAGGAGGGACATTTAAAATATTTTATCTAATTTTTCTCTTTTCCCTAGGCGGTCAGGAGAACAAATATGGAGTGTTTCAATTTTCCTTCTCTTCTTCCTTCTTCTGTATGGGATTTTAGGGGTTCAGATGTTTGGCACCTTTACCTACCACTGCGTAGTGAATGACACGAAGCCAGGGTAAGTTTCTCAGCTGTACGTTACGTCTAGGTGACTGACAAGGACACTTCCGCATTGTGTGTGTGTGTGAAATTGTCAAATGCTTTAAAAATCAGTACTTTTTGTATTTCGTGTTCTTTATTCTTTGCCACTTTAACATTGTTTTGTTCAACTTTGAGCTAAATGTTTACCACAAGCCAGATCAAAAAAGTATAAACTGGTAGGAATGAATATTAAACAAAGACAAACTTTCCTGAGAATGGCCACATAAAGAATGTGCTAACAAAAATTTGGAAGATACCCATGGTAATATATTTTTAGGGAAAATAGAGCCTCATTCTTATAATTAATCCTTTCCTCGAAACAGTTTCCTGGCTGATTTCAGCCACATTTCCAGATCCTAAAGGATGACTGGGTGGTGCTGGGAACAGCCATTATGAAGCGCAGAACAGGTACAGAGTGCTAGGAGGAAACAGCAGAACTGACAGTGGGGCCTGGACACAGATGACCAGTGGTATCCATTAGGTGCTGACTGGGTTTCAGAGGTTGGAATTACAAGTTCAGTCCACAGATGTTCAATAATTATAACTACACAATGTAGGGCAAAAGACAAACACAGAAATTGATTTTACACCTTCTATTTATGTCTTCGAGCAAGGATTGATCTGCTTACAAATAAAATTACATTTTATTTTATTTTATTACATTGATGTAATTACACTACATCACAAATTACATTTAAGAAAAATATCAATTGGCATCATAGAATGTAAATTTATAGCATTTATTGACTTTTAAAGGAGGCTCACTTATGTTTGTGTTAAAATCTAGTAGCAAATAGTTATGGTTTTAAAAATATTGCAGCTTTTATAACCCATGACTTTTTGTATTTGAAAGAGAATTTTCATAAGAGGTATGCATTTGTATACATGTAAAGAAGATGCACAGCTAAATGAATCCATGTGACTATTTACACAGATATATACATTATGTTATATAAATAATGATACAATTGGTTTGATTTCACTACCTTGCATGAGCTTATGAAAGTTGCTCAACTCATTCCTCTATGACTTCTGAAACATACGCAAGATTTTCAAATATTAAAGTGGACAAAGTAATTTGCAAAATTAGTGTATTTTTATTAGTTATGTGTTCAACATCAAAAACCTCAGTAAATACGTTTCTATCTTTATTATTTTGCATCCATCCTTGTGGGTACCATGGCATGCCTGTGTGTGTTAGAGGACAGCCTGGGGAGTCAGGGCTAGTCAGGCCTCCCCTTCCATCATGCAGATTCTGGGGATGGACATCAGCTCTTCAGGTTTGGGAGCAGGTGTTTTCACGCTTTGAGCCACTTGCTGGCCCTGTTTTACCTTTATTTAGTCGTTATGTGCATATCATGTGTATGTCCAAGTTTGCGTTGGGTTCGTAGGAGTGTGTATGGACACACCTTCTTTGATTATGAGCAGTGACAAAAGGAGTTAATTTCTATCACTTAATATAACTTCACAAGAATTTCACTCCACTTTGTTTTTGAGGCAGCGTGTAAAAAGTACACAAAAGCCATTATTAAACTTATTACTTTAAATTTTATTTTTTAAAATTACTAAAAATTAAGTCCATATTTTCTCTCTATTTTTATCAGGGAACTTAGAAAGGAACAGGAGGAGATGAGGGAGGGACTGTGGGATTGGGAGGGAATAAAGGAGGGAGCTACAGCTGGGATACAAAGTAAATGAACTGTAATTAATATAAAAAAATAAAAATTATAAAAAATAGCCACAAAGGGTAACTTTTATATTGAAGTTTGGTTTTCTGAATATATTATATTCTCCACTGTTACAATTCAGATCCTCTTTTTAAATTTAATCCTTTTAAAATGTATTCTCTTTTCAACCCAAATGTAGCCCCCTCCCTCATCTCCTTCCAGTCCCACCAGCCCTTCCTTTTCCCTTCTATCTCTTCCCCTAGTACTCAGAAAGGGGGAGCCCTCCTCCCTTACCAACTGACCCCAACCTATCAAGTCTCATCAGGACTACCTGCATCCTCTTCCTCTGTGGCCTGGCAAGGCTGCATCACCAGGGGAAAGTGATCAGAGAGCAGGCAACAGAGTCAGAAACAGCCCCTGCTCCCCTCACTAGGGTACACATAGGAAGACCATTGGTTACAACTGAGCAGGGGTCTTTCATTTAACCACTTTTTGAGGCTTTGTTGACATAAAAAGCTTGCATGTAACATATATGTATGTATACAGTATATATAGTATTATACTATATATAATAGTATATAATACAAAATGAATTCATTATTACGTTTTGCATATGAGAAACATTATTAGATTTCAAGAAATACTGTCTTCATATAAAATGAGAAATATTTCTTCCCACTTAATTTTTTAAATACTTTTATTTACTTTTTGGAAATTTTATATATATCTACCCTCCATTCTCCTCCTCCATCTGCCCCTCCAAACTCATTACCCTCCTAGCTTCCCATCGCTATTCAGTTTATAACCCACAGAGTTAGAGCGGTGTGGCCTGTGAAACTGGAGGACTCCTTCCTTGCATCTTTGTAAAACTCATGAATGAAACTCTCCGACTTTGGCTTAGTTTATTGTTGTGGTGTTGGCAATGGTTTGATTTTTACATCATTAATGGAATATAATTAACATGTTAGTATTAACTTTTTTCTGTAAAGTCTGTCAAATTTTGTTTTTCATAGAACTTACTTATTTTTGTAACTTATCAACACTAGCCAAATGTTTATAAAATGCTTCCTAGTTATCCTTGGATCTGTTAGAATCAACCATGTTTCAGTCCTGGTATTAATAATCTGTATTTTTTATTTTCTTTTAAGCCCATTTGCTAGTTTTATGTGTCATTTCTCACACCCACAGGAGATCTGTGTGTCTTCTTTAATGTTCTCTGTTGTTATTTTGCTTTCTTGATTCATTTCTTTTCTTATCATTACTCTTTCTTGCCATAGTTTGTTTTCTAGATTTTTCTTTCTTTTGTTTCTTCAGATGAAACATGTCCCTGTCTTTAATAATTTCTCTTTTTATTTGAACACATACCCTTCCTTCTAAGTAAGTCACTAAATACATCTTCAAATTTCGGTGTTTTATATTTTAATTATCATTTAATCCAAATGTTCTTTTTCTTTTTACTTGTGCCATCTTTCTTGACCTGCAGGTTATAAAAACATGATTTTTTTTTTTACCTGTTCGTCCTATCACATTATGAAACAGCAACCTGTGTTTTCTTAACATGACAGAAATTTTCTTTTTGTCTTTTAGTTCTGTCCATTCCTGAAACTCTTATTAGGTGAATAAACACAAGTGTCTTGTTTTTGTGATGAAGTAAACTTTCTATGGTTATACATGTCTAACTGCTTCTGAGTTAGGTTTTGTGAAGTCAGCGATGGTAGTGAATCAAGAAAATGATCTTTTAAAGTTTCTTTTCATAATAACAATTAGATTTTGAACTCTAAAATAATCTATTTTATTTCACCAGCTTTTGTCTTATTAAAAACTGATCTTTTCCTGAAGCTGTTTAAAACTAGATGTGCTTCATTTTCTTCTTAGACTGGCAATGAAAGGAACCGAATGTCAACCCACCCCTCAGGAATAAGAGCCACTTAACTGTAAGGCCAGATTGGTAGAAAGGAACTAAACTCCTTGAAAGGAGCTAAAATTAAGAAGGAGTGTGACTATGAGTTTGGTACAGTTGTCCAGATACTGTAATCAGCAGCTTGAATTCCACTATTACAAACCTTGGAAGTAATATGAGTATATGTTATATTAATATATTATATAATATATAATTATGTATATACAGTATATACACATATTATATACACACGTACACACACCACACTACACACCACACATACACAGACACATGTTTGTATAAAGAACAAACTTACCAGTGAACATGAAATATATTTTGTCCCCTTTAGCAGTACGTGGAATATAGCATGAAGGACAGAAAACCTGAATTCCTATGCACTGTTACTTCACAGGATTTCTTTTAGAAAGGCTGAGTCTGGTGCCACCTTTTCATATGCAAATTTTAAGTCTTCAGGTGGGTCTTTTCCTATGCTTTCCATCCTGGATGGATCCACTGGCTATTTCCCAGTGGTGAACTCGAATTCCTCCCAGGAGTAGTGTGGCTTTGCATGAGCTCATGCCTAGCTCATAGTCTCTCAGACCTGAGGGCTCAGGCTTCTGCTTTATATGAATCTGGAAGTCCAGCTCTGTTCATGTCTCCAAGATGCCACTCTCTTGCTATTCTTACTGTGTCCTCCTTCTGAATTTGTGCTTTGTCATTTGGAAATGAGTTTTTCTTTCTTATATGTTGTTATTTGCAGTTTTTTTTTTTTTTCAGATAGGATGTTTTTTCATTTATTACTAAATAAATCAGGGTATCATTTTTTATTTTTGCTTTTTACTATTATTTTACTAATAAATATTATTATATTTGGGTATTTATTTCTTATTCTTTAAAGTTTTCATTCACGAATGTAATGTGTTTCAGTCATTTTCATCCATGAATAGTCTGTTGCATACATCTTTTACTCAAGAGTAAGTTATTTGAAGTAGATGGGGATGAGCTCATCGCAGGAGTCTTTCCAGCGGCACCCAGGGCTTCTTCTCTCCTTTCCCCTTACTGCTTCTTGCACAACTTTGTCTTTATTCCTTGTCTTATTTTCTCATTATTTTGCAAAGTCCATAGAGCTACATAATAAGAAAACTTTAAGGGATGGATTATGTCTTATAGTAATTTTCTTACCCTAATATTGAGATTCTAGAACAGAATTAACTCTTATTAACCATTTTTATAAGGCATGGTTGATAGAATAATTTAGTTAGACAGATAATAGCATATTTCAAATTGACAAGAAAGTGAAAACAAACAAATAAAGAAAAGTAAGGCATTAAATGAGGTAGGAATCTGGTAAAAACTGGGAGAGGGGAAAATCATAATCAAAATATATTGAAAGAAATTTTTTTGTTTAAAAGAAAAACAGATCTCTTGGATCCACATGCAAATACACACACACAGAGAGAGAGAGAGAGATCATGTCCTTTTTATTTATTTTTATTATTAGTTAGATTTTATTAACTGTATTCCAGCTGTATTCCAATCCCTCATTTCCTCCCAATCCTACCTTCCCTCCCTCATCTCCTCCCTACCCTTTCCAAGTCCACTGATTGCGGAGGACCTCCTCCCCTTTCATCTGACCCTGTTTTATCAGGTATCTTCAGGACTGGCTGCAAAGTCCTCCTCTGTGGCCTAGCAGGACTGCTCCTCCTTTTTTTGGGGAGGAGGGGTTCAAAGAGCCTGCCATTGAGTTCCTGTCAAAAATAGTCTCTGTTCCCCTTACTAGGTTTAAACCAATTGGTTACTGAGCTACCACAGGTTACATCCAAACAGAGGTTACAGGTTATATCCATACATGGTCCTTGGTGGAATATCAGAATCAGAAAAGACCCCTGTGCCCAGATATATTTGGTCCTTGTGGAGCTTCTCCTCTCCATGTCATACTAACTCCTTTTCTTTCATGTGATTTCCTGCACTCTGCCAAAGGTTTGGTTATGAGTCTTAGTATCTGCTTTGATACTGCTAGGTAGAATCTTTCAGAGGCCCTCACGGTAAGCTCTTCTCCTGTTACTTGTTTTCTCCTACATCCAATGCACATCCCACTTGTCTTTCTAAGTGGGGATTGATCATCTTACCCTGGGTCTTCTTTCTTGTTTATCTTCTTTAGGTGTATAGATTTCATTATGTTTATCATATCTTATAGGACTATATGAGTATATACCACGTGCAGATCAAGTCTTATAGTCATTTCCTTACCCTACTATTGTGAATCCAGGACAGAATTAATACTTTATATAACCATTTATATAAGGCATGGTTGATAGAATAATTTACTTAGACAGATAATAACCAAATTGATAAGAAAGTGAACATAAAAAACAAAAAGTAAGTCATTACATGATGGAAATAAAAATGGTCAAAAAGTAGAAAACCTATGATCAAAGCAAGGAAAAGCAGTGAGTTATTCAACAAGCAGGGCAGGAAAATTGAAGAAAGTCATGAATAAAAGAGTTGGCTGTGTGGGTGAGGGAAGAGACAACACAGGGAAGATTATCTGTGCTTAGCTATTTTGTTTTTCAGAGTATGTAGGCTGTTAGGTATGTCTAGATTGTTCTATAGGAGGATAAGAAAATACCAAAAATAATATTGTGTGGGCGAGAGGTATTATCTACAGAAGTAAGGGAGAGCGAAAGCAGCTGGGTAAGAAATTTCACACATGGAGCTGGACTCATGTTGAGCATTACTTTATTAATTATTTCTTTTACTTTTGAGATTATACTTACATTACTTACCCCTCCCTTTCCCCTGCCAAACCTTCCCATATACTCCTCCTTGCTCTCTTTCAAATTAATGACTTCTGTGTATTATTTGTTGTTATATGCATATATGTATATACAAATATGTTCATAAACTCATAAAAAGAGTCCTGATGTGACAGTTGTGTGTTAGGTATTGTTCTGGATATCAAACTGTGACATAAATACACACAGATGAGTTTGAGTGCTATAAAACTAATGTATGAATTTCAACACCAAGTGGAAAGAGACACATGAATGTCTCCTGAACTCAAGCCCTGAAGTTACTTCATTGAGTCTCCATAGCTACACCCATTGCTGAGAGCTATTGTCAATAAACATGCACTAAAAAACCTGAAATGAAAACATTGACCCATTTCACCCCACTATCCTGCAGAGAGAGGTCATCATGGGAAACTTTGTAAAGGCTGGCAGAATATACAGTTGCTGGAAAAATCCTCTTTCATTGACAGTGATAAAAATGAAACACCAGAGCATGGTGTTAACTGAAATAAGCCATGCACAGACAAGTGGTTTATAGTATCATTCATGTATGAATTTTAGAAAAGCTGACTTACGAAAGTAGCAAGGATTGTAGTCTTTATCGGAGGCTAGGCATTACCAGACATGGTGAGAGAAGAGGGAGCTGATGATAAAGAAAACAAAATTCCAGCTAGATGAGAGTGATAAACTTTGAGAACTCATCCTCAGAAACATGAGCAGAGTCAGTCATAACATACTTTATAATTAAAAATAACTGGAAAGTAGACTTCAAATGTACATTATAAAATATTGGTGAACATGACAGTTAATTAGCTTTTTATTCATGCATTCTGTATATTTGTATTTGTGTTGTAATATTGTGCTCAAAAATAACCCACAAGTATTATTTGTCAATTAAAACTAGCATTAATTTTGAGTTGGGGAAATGGCTCAGTAGGTCCACAAACCTGAGGACCCGAGTTCTGATACCCAGCACCCACAATAAGACAGATGTGGTAGTATGCCTTTAATCCCAGTATACACAAGACACAGACAGGAGATACCCCAAACAAGCTGGCTGAACTGACTAGCTGTACTGGAAAGCTCCTAGTTGAAGTTAGAGACCCTGCTCAATGAATCAGGTGGAGAACAATCAAGGAAGAGTCCCAATGTCAACATACCCCCCACACACACAGACAGTACTCATGTTGCCTCCACACATGTGGACACACATACACACAGGTACATGTGTAAAACAATATTAATTTTTCCAATAAATATGTCCTAGTCAAACAATAAGCTATGGTTACACTAAAGGACCCGGTGTTGCTAAGTGCCGTTAGGACCTCTGACTTTAGACTAACCCACAAGCAGTAGTGTCTTAACAACAGGAAAGCTTTCAAAGCGGAGGCTGTGTGTCAAATCTCACCAAGAACTATGGCATGAATCTTCTTTAACGTGTGAAGCAAAAACGATAAAGAGTGAGGCAACTAGTTACATGGACGTTTACTTTGCAGTGACATGCATATTTTAAATCATGTAGAAAGACAGCGTAGCGATGTCTTCAGCAGTGTTACCAGTCAAGGCTGAGAGTCTTCTCTGGTAATGAACTGCAATCTAAGACAATTATGGAAAGAAATTCGACTAAGCAAAACAGCTCATTTCCTAAAGAAAGTTGAGAAGGGCAATGGGCTGTGGCAGAAACAGGTGCCGCAAAATGCCAAATGTGAGGGCAGATATTGGCTGTGAGCCAAAAGAGGAAGCTGCAAAGAAGCAGCAGGTGAAATAGCAGACAGACACTTACCTGACAGCTTGTTATCACTCCCGACAAAGAAGAAAATGTATTCATGACTTTATATACAATAATGAAATCTTATTCCCAGCAGTGAGACAATTAAAATAGCTTTAGGGCAAGTAACTATAAATGTTAAATATATAAAAGTTTTTCACAGAGAGGCAGAATTCACCAAGAGCTTAGGTGGTTATTTGCTGTCAGAGTTAAAGCGCTGTGCCCTTCACATACCCAGGGCAATTCTCCTTTATCTCTACTGTCGGGGTAGTTACTAATGGCTTGACATCTTATCCTAAGAAGCTTCTGGAAGGGTTGGCTGTCTCTGAGCAGCTTATAGAGCCTGGCAGTGCTTTATAAATTATTATTAAAGAGTTGCACTAGAAAAAGTGTAAAACTTAGAGAAGTTTTATATTTCTGGTTCAAATAGAAGTCCACTAAGTCCACCGAAGAACAAAATTAAACTGGTCTTATAAATTCTTCTTACAAAAGATGTCTTCTTTGAGACACACGGAACACTCATAAACTTGTGTGCCATCTTTCTTCAGGGCCATGGAAACCTTCTTGAGTCATCCCAGTTTTAGCATGTGTGTTGCTGAAGCAAGCATGAAGATCTGATCTTTGATAGAAAGATCAGAAGAGGAGAAATGGAAAAATAATAGAGCGAGAGCAAAAGTTCCCCAAGCTTTAGGTCTTTATCACGCCTTACCCTGGGTCTTCTCTTTTTTTTTAATTTAATTTTTATTAATTACAATTTATTCACTTTGTATCCCCTTGTAGCTCCCTCCCTCCTCACCTCCCAATCCCACCCTCCCTCCCCCTTCTCCACCGATGCCTCTCCCCCAGTCCACTGATAGGGGAGGTCTTCCTCCCCTTCCTTCTGATCCTAGTCTATCAGGTCTCATCAGGCCTGGCTTCATTTTCTTCTGTTTCCTGGTAAGGCTGCTCCCTACTCAGGAAAAGGTGATCAAAGAGCAAGCCAATCAGTTCATGTCAGAGACAGTCGCTGTTCCCATTACTATGGAACCCACTTGGACACTGAACTACTATGGGCTACAGGGGTTCTAGGTTATCTCCATGCATGGTCCCTGGCTAGATTATCAGTCTCAGAAAAGACCCTTTTGCCCAGATTATTTTGGTTCTTTTGCTCTTCTTGTGGAGCCCCTGTCCTCTCCAGGTCTTACTATTTCCCACTTCTTTCATAAGATTCCATGCACTCTGCCCAAAGGATGGTCATAAGTCTCAGCATCTGCTTTGATACCCTGCAGGGCAGAGCCTTTCAGAGGCCCTCTATGGCAGGCTCCTGTCCTGTTCCCTGTTTTCTTCTTCTTCTGATGTCCATCCTCTTTGCCTTTCTGAATGAGGATTGAGCATTTTAGTCAAAGTCCTAGGCATATATCCAAAAGAGGCTCAAGTACACAACAAGGACATTTGCTCAACCATGTTTGTAGCAGCTTTATTTGTAATAGCCAGAACCTGGAAACAACCCAGATGCCCCTCAACTGAAGAATGGATACAGAAATTGTGGTAATCTACACAATGGAATGTTACTCAGCAATAAAAAACAAGGAAATCATGAAATTTGTAGGTAAATAGTGGGAGCTGGAAAAGATCATCCCCAGTGAGTTATCCCAGAAGCAGAAAGACACACAGGGTATATATTTACTTATAAGTAGATATTAGACATATAATGAAGGATAAACCTACTAAAATATGTACACCTAAAGAAACTAATCAAGATCTACTCTTAAAGCAGAAGCAGAAAAGCTGCTGCTTGATAGGTCTCAGCCCTGACTCAAAGTCAGGTAAGACAGGCTGCCTTGTCACCTCCAAGCAGGTGTTCATGGCTGACTGGAAGCTGGTCTGCTCAGGGCTGCATCTGGTGCCTGTCTTTTCCAATTCTGCTTTGATCTGTTCCCGGGCTGATCCCTACATGCTCATGACTCAGCCGCAGCCTCCTGGCCTCTGTCACACATGCTGTCTTGTCTTTTCTTTTTTGTTTATTTATTTTATTAATTATACTTTATTCACTTTCTATCCCCCATAAGCCCCTCCCTCCTCCCCTCCCGATCCCACCCTCCCACCCCCTTCTTCACACATACTCCTTCCCAAGTCCACTGATAGGGGAGGTTCTCCTCTCCTTTCTGATCTTGGTCTATCAGTTCTCATCAAAAGTGGTTGCATTGTCCTCTACTGTGGCCTGGTAAGGCTGCTCCCCCCTCAGGGGGAGGTGATCAAAGAGCAGGCCAATCAGATTATGTCAGAGGCAGTCCCTCATCCCATTACTATGTAACCCACTTGGACACTAAACTGCCATGGGCTACATCTGTGCAGGGGTTCTAGGTTATTTCCATGCATGGTACTTGGTTGGAGTATGAGTCTCTGGGAAGACCCCTGTGTTCAAATTTCTGGTTCTATCGCTCTCCTTGTGGAGTTCCTGTCCTCTCCAGATCTTTACTATTTCCCACTTCTTCATAAGATTCCATGAACATTGCCTGACAATTGGCCATAAGTCTCAGCATCTGCAGGGCAGAGGCTTTCAGGGGCCCTCCGTGGCTGGTTTCTTGCTTGTTTCCTGTTTTCTTATTCTTTTAATGTCCTTCCTCTTTCCCTTTCAGGATGGGGATTGAGTATTTTAGTCAGGGTCCTCTCTCTTGATTAGTTTCTTTAGATGTACAGACTTTGGTAGGTTTTTTCTATATTACATGTCTATATGAGTGAGTATATACCATGTGTGTCTTTCTGCTTCTGGGACAGCTCACTCAGGATGATCCTTTCCAGGTCCCACCATTTACCTGCAAATTTTATGATTTTCTTATTTTCCTTGTTGAATAATATTCCATTGTGTAGATATACCACAATTTCTGTATCCATTCTTCAGTTGAGGGGCATCTGGGCTGTTTCCAGCTTCTGGCTATTACAAATAAAGCTGCTACAAACATGGTTGAGCAAATGTCCTTGTTGTGTACTTGAGCCTCTTCTGGATATATGCCTAGGAGTGGTATGGCTGGATCTTGAGGAAGCGCTATTTCTAGTTGTCTGAGAAAGTGCCAGATTGCTTTCCAGAGTGGTTGTACAATTTTACATTCCCACCAGCAGTGGAGTAGGGTTCCCCTTTCTTCAAAGCCTCTCCAGCATGTGTTGTCACTCGAGTTTTTCATCTTGGCCATTCTGATGGTTGTAAGGTGAAATCTCAGGGTCGTTTTGATTTGCATTTCCCTAATGGCTAATGAGGTTGAGCATTTCTTTATTCCTCTGTCGAGAATTCTCTGTTTAGCTCTGTTCCCCAATTTTTAATTGGATTACTTGGTTTGCTGCTTCTCAGCTTCTTTAGTTCTTTATATATATTTGATATTAGCCCTCTATCAGATAAAGGGTTGGTGAAGATTCCCAAACTGTAGGCAGTCACTTTGTTTTGATGACGGTGTCCTTTGCTTTACAGAAGCTTTTCAGTTTCATGAGGTCCCATTTGTTGATTGTTGCTCTTAGATCCTGTGCTGTTGGTGTTCTGTTCAGGAAGTTTTCTCCTGTACCAATGAGTTCTAGGGTATTCCCCACTTTTTCTTCTAACCAATTTAGTATGTCTGGTTTTATGTGGAGGTCTTTGATCCACTTGGACTTTAATTTTGTGCAGGGTGATAAGTATGGATCTATTTTCATTTTTCTACATGTAGACATCCAGTTAGACCAGCACCATTTGTTGAAGATGCTATCTTTTTTTCCATTGTATGGTTTTGGCACCTTTGTCAAAAATCAGGTGTCCATAAGTGTGTGGGTTTATTTCTGGGTCTTCTGTTTGGTTCCATTGATCCACCATTCTGTTTCTATGCCAGTACCATGCAGTTTTTATAACTGTTGCTCTATAGTACAGCTTGAGATCAGAGATGGAGATACCTCCTGAAGATCTTTTATTGTAGAGGATTGTTTTAGCAATTCTGGGTTTCTTGTTATTCCATATGAAGTTGAGAATTTTTCTTTCCAGGTCTGTAAAGAATTGTGTTGTTAATTTGATGGGAATTGCATTGAATCTGTAGATTGCTTTTGGTAAGACGGCCATTTTTACTATGTTAATCCTGCCAAGCCATGTGAATGGGAGATCACATGCTGTCTTTTCTAAATCAGGAAAGTGTCCAGCAATGTAGTGAAAGGAGAAAAATGGGAATTGGAGAATTGTTTAAAACTCTTCAGATGTAACAAGGTAATAAGATGACTAATGGAAATCTGTAAAATAATGTATTGTCATTACTTATATTTCGGTATAAAAATACTTGAGAAAAGACTCAACTTTTACCAAAGCTTCACTTACTAGGCCATTTAGGAATAAACAAAGAAACTGAAAAACTCGTGAAAACATTGAGTTTAAACAGGCAAAAACTGCTTCCTACAGAATGTGTCAGATCAGCTTGTTCATTAATAATGAATTGTGTCACTATTAATTCCTACTCATGTGACTTATCTTGCTTTGCAGCCCCACTAAATCTAAAAACTCCACTGAAATCAAAATCAATAAATAATTTGTCTCTCTGCAAATAAGAGCATTGCTTTTCAGGGCAGGATTAGTTTTCCAAAGCTTCCAGCATGAACTGAGTCAGGTCAGTTCAGGCTTTAAGAACTAATCATGAAAAAGGGGAGGCTAAGTAGCAGTGAACAGGAAGCCAGATGACCCTGCAATGTGCTGGAAAGTCGGGGTGCTGTTCTAGGTAGACATGCGTAAATGCCTGGTCCACCTTCATAGTCAGGGCCCAGCCCTCAGCAGGACATGAGTATCTTTGCCTTCCTATCCAAAGGACAAGCCAAATATGGCACGATGTATTAGAGACCATAGTCACAATGTGGGGGGTGCAAAAGTGTGTGTATATGTGTGCATGTATGTGTGTGTGGACGTGCATTTGCACACGTGGATAGTTCTTTCACATGGACTTAATATTATTATGTTCCATTCTTTTTTTTCTTAAACCCCACAAGATGAGTAGAAAAGAACGCTTACTGATACAATAAATACCAACACACCCCTAAACTGCAT
>NW_026591086.1:60188535-60196852 GCF_907164565.1 Psammomys obesus | reverse complement strand
GTGTGTGTGTGTGTGTGTGAGTGTGTGTGTGAATATGAGTGTGAGTGTACCTGTGTGCGTGTGTTTGAGAGACAGAGTGTGTGTGTGTGTATGTGTGTGTGTGTGTGCGCACGCGCACAAAAAGGGAAAAAAATCACCCCAATTGTTTGCCTCAATGATTAAGTTCTGGTCATTTCTTGAAGTGCTTGTTGAAAGGAAAGAATACAGACCTCAGTTTAATAAAATGTTAGATCATAGCATACATCGAAAAATGCTACTGTGGGTACATTTTTCCTCATTTACTTTTTAAAATATTTTTTGAAATTAAAATATAATGACATCATTTCCCCCCACTTGTTTCCCCTTCAGTCCTTTCTATGAACCCTCTCTCTCAAATTCAAGACCTCTATTTTTTAATTGTCATATTATATATATATATATATATATATGTGTGTGTGTGTGTGTGTGTGTGTGTGTGTGTGTGTGTGTGTGCATTCCAAATATATAAATACAACCAGCTCAGTCTGTATAAAGTTACTTCTTTGTATATGATTTCAGGCCTTATTTAAAAGAAAAATCATCATTGGATAATAAAAATGGCACGTTTTAAACGTTATATACTTTGATGTAACAATCGCTCAGTGACACTTTGTTTTGCCAAAATACAAAGCTTGACACAGCTGAGAGGAGGGTATTTCCTACAAAAATAAAATGCTCAAATTTTCAAAAACTAGCAGGTGTGGTGACACATGCCAATGATACGAACACTCAGGGAGGCAGAGGCAGGCGGATCTCTGTGAGTTCGAGGCCAGCCTGGTCTACAAAGCGAATCCAGGACAGCCAGGGCTACACCAAGAAATCCTGTCTCAAAAAAAAAAAAAAATATATATATATATATACACACACACACACACACACATATATGTTTTTGTCAAAAGCTTCAGATTCTGAGTAACGCTTAAGCCGAGCATTATTACTTAAAATGAAGATCAACTCTTTCAGAAATCCTCTGAAAATAGACAAAGAAGCACAGACTGGCCGGTTAGTGGAAGTGGGCGTGTTGTGCTCAGCTATGGACTGAAGGCTTCCCTCCACATTTATGGCTGCGGGTGTGAGTTCAAAGTACTGCAGTGGTTTGTCAGAACACATCCTGTCACAGAACTAATATCTCTCATATTGCCTTGCCTAGAACAACAAGCTGCAGGCTTGAGGGTCCTTCCAAATACCTGAATTCCTGTGGCTTTGTTTTACTTTGGGACTTTCAGATATTGTATGTAAAAACAGGCGTGTACTTGTGTCTGACTGCCTGTTTGTCTGAATATGTATTATTCGCACTACTTCATTTATAAGTTAACACTTTTTCACTTAGAAATAACACTTCTTGGGCAAGCTTTTTAGAGCCTTGATATGAGACAAACTATAACGTTTATTGAAAAATAATTTATCACTTCATGTTAAGAAGTGATAAGTTCATTAGCTAAGAAGCTAAAATGTTATCTTTAAAAACTAATGTTCTCATGTTTAAGGTGTCCCTTTTTTTGTACATTGCAAGAATCTTAAGTGAGTCTTTATATGACATTAAGTTGTGATATTGCATTGTTATTTCAGATCTATGGTAAGAAACCATCTTTGGGTTAAGAATTCATATGGAATATGAATTTCTGTGGTTAGGCTTGCTGGTAACTTACAGCAAGATTAATAGAATTTTTTTTGTAAGAAAAGTGAACTGTTTTGCAGAAAGCCATTGTGAATTTGGCCTTGTTATCTTTCTCAGAACTATTGATTCAGATCTATGTATTTATGTGAGGTTTTTAAAGTAAGAGTACACTGGTTTTCAGCTAGCACTTTTGATCTCCCCACACTGGCGTCTCCATGGGGGTCAGCCACTGGAGAGGACTGAACCACAGTTACTTAGACTATCGGTCTCTGCAGTAGCTGAGATCTGCTGGCCTGGGCAATAGAGATGCTCTGCCCCAGGAACTCAGCTTCTGTGGCAGCCGTTGCATCCTCTAGCAGACTTTCCAAGTCTGTGCTGTTGCTCTCTCCAGCTGCTAGAAGTGAAACTGCTTAGGGGAAATAATTTCTGTACATGGTTCTGAAACTGTCCACTTCAGGAAGAAATTTGTCTAAAGGCAACCATTCCTAAATAGGATATATATGTATCTATGTGTGTGTGTATGTATATATCAGTCTGAACTGCCATATGCCAATGAATAAGAGATAAACAAGTCTTGAAGGATACACAGCAAATATCTGTCCTAGCTTTACCTTTTCAAAACATGACAAAAATCAGTTACAAGTGTGTTCCCAAAAATAGCCATTTTATTAAAGTCACAGCCAATTTACTTTTATAAAATATGTTCTTTAATATTCTACCTCTTAAATAACTGTACTTGTGTCACAAAACATGATACAATAACCAGAATTCTAGTTGTTGCTACTGAATTTCCAGAAGTTCTATCTAAAAACTAAATAAGAATTAGTTTTGAATTTTATGTTGTTTTGACTCATCTAAGACATTGATAAAAGAAAAATCTTGTTGTTTTTAGTTTTTCAATTTGAAGAGTTGATAAAAATTCAGAAGATAACTGAAACTTTTCACACTGTCTTGTTAGTAATCTGGGGAACACAGAAGAATAGGGGGCAGAGAAATGTTAATCCAGCAGAAACACAAAATAACTGTTGGACCCTGATCCAAAAGCACAGAGAGGAATTTCCCCTCCCTCCCTTTTGCCTCTCCTTGGCCTGATCTGTCTACTTTTCAAAGCAGAATTTTGTTTTCCCAAAATGTACCAGACAGGAATTTGTTCAAATTCCTCAAAACCAAGCCAGGAAACTCAGAAGCTTCAGGCATTCATGGCAGAGCAAGAAGGGCATGTCTGTGAAAGCAGGCATGAATCATTGTAAGAAGCATGTAGGTTTGCTCCTGGGCCAACTTAGGGATGTGGCTCAGCTTCATTGAGCCACAGTTGCCTTGTTTTAAAATAAGAGACTGGTGAGAATGAACTTTCAGGCTATCAATACAGAATCAAAGCATTTTCTAAGATGGCTTTTCTATTGGTATCCTTCAGAAAGTCTTAGGGAGCTCAGGAATTGTCCTGGTTTGATGGTATTGAATGGAGCCCAGACTACTATTGGTCTTCTATCCTGAGGTATAGGTGGGTTAGTTGTTTTCTGTCATACATTCATGAGCCTCTTTAATGACTCAAGGTAAAAACTGAGGGAATTCTCTGGCTGTGACGTTCAAAGCAAAGACGGTCCCAAACAAGCTGTTCCCTAGAAATTTTAAGTACCACATGAAAGAGCTTTTCCACAATATGCACAGAAAAATTCCCTTTGTCCCTTTATAAACTTGACTAATTTTTCGGGGTGTTTGATACGTGCCCATGCAGCAGCAGCAATGCATTTAAGCCTAACAGAATTAGAACATGCACCTGCCACACGAGGGGCTTATTCGTAATTGCTAAACATCCATTGGTATTAAGAAAGCAGGAACTGAAAGCAATGAGCAAACAGCAGCTTTGCACAAACATTTGGCTACATTTCCTCCAAAAGAGACGAAAACTGAGGTACTAATTTCATTGAAAGACTTTGTTATGGAGGTTCATTAGAACATCTCTGTCAGTACATCAGAAATTAATATTACTAATTTTTTCTTTAAACTACTGCAAACATTTTCTTGTATTTTTAAACAGTGGTTGTTACAGCTCAAGCAACTGATTTAAAAAGTGATTTATAAGGTACCACACACACACACACACACACACACACACACACACACACACACTCCAAAAAGACCCGTGAAAAGCCTACAGTGACTGATGGAGAAGAATAACAAGCTATACCTGCTGGATAACTAGTTAAATAAAAAATAATCAAAGCTTTGAATAAGTGCTTTATCTGTCAGACACATTTCTCTCTGTTGGGCTTAACTAGCATTTCTGGGAGAGATATTTTTACAATTTTCTCTTGTCTTGAGCAGTAATAGAAAGTTCATGTCTTCTCATCAGCCACTCTCAAATACCTGATGGCTCTTTGGGGTCCCCAGTATACACACTTGATAAGAAGGTAGCTTGCCACCTACCTTGCCAGATTGTCTCTGGTGTGGTGTAATAGTCTTGCTATCATGCCTAAGGAGAATATAGAAAGACACCTCATTCAAAAAATAAGAGGCAAGACCACGGTTGCCCAGAGCTCTGTGGCTCAGAATTTATTTGCTTTGGTACAATATAATACTTGAGGCACTTGAGGCAAATATTTTGAATGAGGCTGGGCAGTGTTGGCACATACCTGTGATCCCAGCTCTCGAGCGGCAGAGGCAGGCAGATCTCTGTAAGTCTGAGGCCAGCCTGGTCTACAGAATGAGCTCTGGGACAGCCAGGGCTATACAGCTCAAAAGAGAAAGCAGACAAAAACTCCTTGAATGAGTCAGGTTTTCATTCTCTTTTACTCCTGTTCTACGTAATTGTTTTGTACACAGTGTTGTCAAGTAGTTTGTGAGAAAACCTAGCAGAAACACACGTTGAGGTGCACAGAGTGACATTCTGAGTGGAGAGAACCAACAAGTGACTTGCTAACACCGCTAAGGCTGCAGCTTGGGGTTAGCCAGAAGCATCTTACCACAGGTCGGCTGTGGTGCTGAGGCCTTTCTTAATCCCTGCGCTGACTGGTGTGAGCAGAGGGCTGTGACTTTACACTCTAGCTTACAGTGCTTGTTTTAATCTAAGGTGCTCAAATGCCCAGTTCTGATACTTGAATTTGCAATGAAGTTCATACATCAGAACTGCCACCCTGGCTTCTTTGTCTGAGTTTCTTTTGACCAGCTCCTAACAAACTTTTCAATGATGGGTGGCAAAGCTAAAGCACCAGAAGTGGTTGTGCTCCTGGCACCATCGGTTCTGCTTGCCCTTTGGGAAAACACAGAAGCTTCTAATGGTTTAGTGTGGTGGTTATAATGGTTTAGCCGGCAGTGTCACAACTGCCCAGAGGAATCTGAGAATTTCAAGGCCAGCATGGTGACCTGGTTGGTCCAACATCAGATGGATAGGAATCATGGCCACTTGGAGTGTTAGAAAAAGAAACAGAACATGACTTGTGGTGAGTGTGGCCTCATTAAGTCAGAAAATAAATCCCAAGAGGTGTCTTTGATCTGAAGCCACTGCTCCTCAAAGGCAAACAGAGGGAAGGGATACTCTGCACCCCACCCCGAGGAAGCACGCAGTCTCCCTGGAAAGTACCCAGGCACAGAAAGCGGGAAGTGTTTGCACTGGCATGTGGCTTTGACCTCCCTGGAATGGTTCTAATTTAATACCCAAGCTTCCCTGCCAACGTCAGCATTCAGCCATGTCAACACTTCTTTTCCATGTGTGAATAAAACCACTAAAGATCTCACTCCTCCCTTTTAGGGATATTTTCTACTCAAAATGTGGAGGTTTAGTCACTTTCTACTCTGAAGAAATATATTCCAACTAACAAATGTTATTACCTGTGAGATTTTAACTTAGAAAAAATATGTAAACATACAGTTTCATTTTTCTATAAACTGATTTTATTGCAAAATTTTAATTCTGCATACTGACTAGTTTCAGGAGATTTATTATTTTCAACAATGAGACATAGTTGTGCCATCATGGAAAAAAACCTAAGCCTAGTTCAGAAGCATTAGATTTATAAGTATATTTTGAAGATTGCTTGGTTGTGCCTATGTGTACCACATGCATGCAGGTAGCCACTGATACCAGAAGAGGATGTTGGTCCCCTAGACCTGGAGTTACAGGCAGCCGTAAGCCACCATGCAGGTGCTAGGGAACTGATCTCAGGTCCTCTGGAAGAGCAACAGGTGCTCCTCACTGCTAGCTGGGGAGCCAGCCACCCTGAATACCTTTTAAAGTGTTGAGAACCGAGTCCTTTTAAGTTTGCTCCATGTTCAGGAGTAATGGATAAGATATACCTTCTTTTGCTTCAGCTTGCTTTGTTGTGTTGATGCCCAAGTGATAGTTTTCAAGCTGAGTACATAGTACTTGGTAGTTGAGTACGCAGAATAGTTGTGTTAAAGATAATTATCATTATGAGGTTACACCGCACAGAAGATAATTGAGCTAATTATGTGCAGAATACACATTAGAAAAATTAAACATGATTTCAAGAAATAGAACACTCTGTTCATGAAGGTTTCTCCTGTTCGGATAAAGTATTCATTAGAAAATTCAAAAGGTGACATCATTCTAAATAAACCAATTTTAGCTCATATATTTTTCAATAAGTTTCTGCAATTTAAGATGGGCCTTCTTGCTAATTCCTGTGTCAAGGTGCTTATTTCCTAAAAGTGAATATAGTCAGCTTTAGTTGAAAAGCTTTGTAAGAAAATTCCCAGCATCAGTATGTGGCATATGCAAACCTTTGCAAAGATGCATGAACCTCCACATAAACAAATGTGCATACATGCATACATCATCATCAACAACACAAAATACAACATACACAACAAAAATACACACAACTCACAACACAATACACAACACAACAACACATGCAACAAAAATACAACACACACAACAATACACATACAACACACAGAACAACATACAACACAACACAACAACAAACACATACAACACAACAACAATATACAATACAGCAACACACATAAAAATACAACAACACACACAATAATACACATACAGCACACACAGAACAACATACAACACAACAACAATACACACAACAGCAATAATACAAACACCTACAACACACACATGCACATACATACACACGTGAGCACACTCACAGTAGCACACCATGTCTACTAACCCCAGAAGGGGAACGCGTGATGACAAACTAATAACTACACCAAAGTCCAACCTAAGGGACCAGTACGTTTTTACTGAGGTCACCCACAGGAGCGTAGCTGAGGGTTACCTGCGGGAGCACAGACGGCTCACAAGTGGCTACACGTTCAAAGCCACCCAGCACAGGACATGTGCCCCAGTGCTCTTGCACAACCTTGAAGCGGCTTGACAGTCTGACATGTCTGAAGACTTTTCCTGACAGCAGGGATGGCAGCTTCCCCAGTAGTTGGCCACTCCTACAACGCAGGGTGGGGCCTGGCACATCCTCCTTTCCCAGACGTGTAAAGTTCTGTTCACCTCCTGAGTCTCAGCAGCTTTCTACTACTCCTGGAGAGAATGTTTCAATTCCGAGAAACCTGCTGTGCCACACACACACACACACACACACAATAGATAAATAAATAATATATGTATATAAATAACTAAGACAGGAAAGCAATGCACACAACACAACACTAAAGATAATCAAACATGACTAAACCTATATCCAAGCTACAAAAGCATACTGTGCTCAGTCCTGACGCAGCACCCTATCCCTATAGGAAGCTCCAGGGTCTCCCTTTACACTGACATGTAGATTTAGGTTCTTCTTGTGATGCTCTCAAAGCATTGGTGGGAAAGAGCAGGAAGAGTGAGTGGAATTGGAGATGACAATCCAAACATGACTATTGAAATGTTGTTTCTCACACAACCTCAGTTTGTGCCTGAGGGTCTAGAGTGGCAGAGTGGTTTGGGAACACGCTTTATTATTCTACACAGAAGAATGCATTCTATTTCCCGGCACTACCATAGAGTCATTATTCATTTAATAAAAATGTGGCTATTTAGCAAGAAATAATACTTTGATAATGAAAGTTGACCGAACAATACAATGTAGTATATCTAAAGAAAATAATTTCTAAGTATCAGTGTTTTCCATGTTTCCTTGTGTGACACATGGGCTTTGAACATTATGTATGCACATAATTTAAGTTACTTTTAAGAAACACACTCAGTCAACTATAAGATCATTCTCCTCTAAATTACCTGTGAAATAATCACATTAAGCAAGCAGTTATTTTTCTTTCAAAAACTGAAGATTGAGAAACGTTTTTATATCTCTGAAGACCTATGTGATCAAGGGCTTGAGGTGACAGCTCAGTCCATAAAGTGTAGAAGGCACAAGGACCGGTGTGAAAAGTCAGGCATGGCAGTGCTGGGGAGGCAGACACAGGCAGAGCTCTGGGGCTCACTGGCCAACGAGCCTCGGCTCTGTGCTGGACCCCAGCCGGTGAGGGACCATCGAAACAAACAAAAAGCCAACAAACGCAGGGATGATGGTTGTGGGGAAACAACCCTCAGGCTTGATCTCTGGACTCCCTACGCATGCACGTATGTGTAAACACACACACACACACACAGCTACATGAACACACAGAGACACATACACATCTACATGTACACACACACACACATCTACACACATATATACACATGTACACGCACACACA
>NW_026591086.1:60186677-60188525 GCF_907164565.1 Psammomys obesus | reverse complement strand
CTACACACATATATACACATGTACACGCACACACATACACACACACACATACACATCTACATGTACACACAGTGATACATACACATCTACATGTACACACACATACACATGTACACACATATATACACATGTACACGTACACACATACACACACACATATACATCTACATGTACACACACACACACACACACACACACACTGACAGACAATAGTATTATTGCTCAGTTTATTGACGTTTCCTCGGTACTTCTTAATGCCCAGAACAAAAATGAATGAGTTTTAACATCAGGGTGGTCATAGTACTGCCTGATAGAATTACATCTCTCTGGGGGTTCTGGGGCCTGTCACTTCAGCGTTCGTGGAGACAAAGTGGCAGTGGAGTCCCTTGGATAGCAGGAGACTGCTGAGAAGCCAGAGGAAGGAGCAAAGGACAGACAGTAGGGCCCAGGTGCCAGGGCACAGCTATGGCCTCTTCCCCAGGGCCAGCCACCACCAGCCATGGAAAACGAGATCCTACATTTCGCTTGTACCCATTTTAAATTCTGCTCAACCCTCTGAAAATCTTTCTGGAGTGCTTTGCTCACCGTGCGTTTGCAAAGCCGGTCACCAAAGGGTAAAGAGCAGTGTGGAGAGCTCTCTTCGTTTCCCCCACAACCTGCTGGGACACCCTCAGAGCCACAGGAGCTGATGATGCAGAGGGCGGGAGCGGTTTTTAAAGCAGTCCCCATCATCCGCAGTCTTTTCGTGATATTTTCGGTTTTCCATTTCATCCCCACCCCTGCTTTATGAGCTGCGCTGCGGTTATTACTGACTCCTTCTTTTCTCTTTGCGAATTAGGGAACGTGGAGTGAAAGCGTCGAAATTACATGCCTCACACACTGTTTTGCCCTTAATTCCAAATAGCATCTTCCCTGTAGATGTCATACAGACTTGAGCCCGGACACTGGGGGAAGGGATGATCATTTTATGTTGACAATTCCCATCTCACCAGATAATGTACCATGGGTAAAGCTGTTAAACTTCAATAGTGGTTCCTAATGGATTTCTGCAGCCACTTTTCTGTCTCCCTTCAATAACCAGGGGGAAATAATGGATGTAAATTGGTTATATGAAAATTGTCCTTTGTATTAAGTGTAGAGCAGGCAAAAGTGCATGCGTCAGAGTATGAGCTGGTGCTGTAGTGACTGTTTTCTGCTGGTTTTTATTCTCTGTGCTGCTCAGTTCTTTAGCTTTTGTGTGTGTGTGAGAAAGCCATCCTGTACAAGTTCTTTGATATATTATAAACTTACCCACAGTCTTTCATAAAAAACAGTTTGTTCAAATAAAGATAACAGTTGAAATTAATCTCTTACAGTCTAATCTCAAACAGGAAAAGCTAGAACAAGGCATTACAGGTGTGTGGCCTGATAAGTGAGTTCAGTTTCTGGTCTTATCACTATTCCGGGTCAAGATATTCCATAAATGGTGGACTTCAATTTCCTTCTCTCCAACAGATGCTCAATAGTTGATATTTGCCCTTGTTACCACTTCCCATATTCCCACCTAACAAGACAGAGACCTCCTTAGCTAAACACGTAAAACCAACTATATGGTAATAACTTACCAAAGTAAAACTATAGTCTTAAAATGGAAGCTTGTATACCTCATATTCACAATTGTGTGAGGCAGATACAAAATCAGTCTCTTAGAAGTGTAGGAAAAAGCAACCTGGAAAGGATGCTGGGAGTAACAGATGTGTGCAACCCACTAGGAGAAACTGCTTATGTTCAATAGCATACTGATAGCTACGGCTGAAAACAAGTGTGTGTGTGTGTGTGTGTGTGTGTGTGTGTGTGTGTGTGTGTGTG